>NW_021681490.1:0-1222 GCF_001412515.2 Diachasma alloeum
AGGTGTCTCATCTGCTTCGTAATTTGCACCCTGAGTGGGTGAAATAGGGTCTTTTAGGAATATGGATCGTTGCATACAAAACNTGTCATTCACCTCATTGTTATTGAGTAATGGATTGGCTGCCTCCTCACCCAATAAAAAAGGTGTCTCATCTGCTTCGCAATTCGCACCCTGAGGGGATGAAATAGGGCCCTTTAGGAATATGGATCGTTGCACACAAAATCTGATTTGTCTTGCGGATGGATTAGTATTATTACCGAATTGACTACGCCAATCACCAAATTCATTCTCTACTGTATCTTGATTCAGATTTCCAGTCAGAAGAAATTGTACACCTTCCTCGCGGAGATCTTTCCATAAAGCTAGAATGCTTCTGATCGTCAATGGAAAATTGTTAAAGGTAGGAGGTTTGGTACCGTTGCCTCTGATTTGCAACTCAGGTAGCCGAAGTAGAGCTTCATTTAAAATTTCCTCTACACGGGAATCGTCCACTGATAATCCGCGGGAGANCACCTTCCTCGCGGAGATCTTTCCATAAAGCTAGAATGCTTCTGATCGTCAATGGAAAATTGTTAAAGGTAGGAGGTTTGGTACCGTCGCCTCTGATTTGCAACTCAGGTAGCCGAAGTAGAGCTTCATTTAAAATTTCCTCTACACGGGAATCGTCCACTGATAATCCGCGGGAGATAGGGTTAGATCTTTTGTGGGACCGTGCGTTGAGGCAATCGAAGATCACATTCATTTTTTCCGCGAAATTCGCAGTTGCAAGACACGATTCATGTTTCAATTCACCGGTGGCGTAGCCTGTACGCGAAGCTTGCGATATAGAGTGGCTGAAAACTTGAGCTGCCATCGCGACATTCAGTTTTGAGAATCGATTTAAATCCAAATGTCTGTCCGTCAATTTAGTAGCTGCCCGAACGACACTAGTTTTCTCTAATTCGCGAAGCTCTTCAATTGCCTTCCAAGAAATTGATTCTCTCGGAATGTTATTCTTCTGGTTGGGACCAATTTCTTCCTCCCTAGAATGAATAGCTCCTTCCTCGTCGGAAGAAATTGGTCCTTCATGAGAACCTATTATTCGCGATGGGAGTGTATAATCATTCTTGAAAAGATTGTTTCGCAACCCTTTCAAAAGATGTGGTACATCGAAACCGTAATAAATTTTACGGCCTTTAAAAAGGATGAATGGTGCAGCCTCTTTCGAGGGAGCTTTAAAGTT
>NW_021681490.1:7663-7987 GCF_001412515.2 Diachasma alloeum
AAGATGTGGTACATCGAAACCGTAATAAATTTTACGGCCTTTAAAAAGGATGAATGGTGCAGCCTCTTTCGAGGGAGCTTTAAAGTTTGACGTGACCTGTGAATTGTCCTGCGGCCTGTCAACGGCACTGCTGTCTGTACTGCTACAATCACTACCGTCAGCAGTGGCGTCAATTCTCTGCACATCATCTAGGCTTCCATAAGGTTTTGTCAGAGCCCGAAGGGCGCTGACATTACACTGTGCTTGGTCACATACCATAAATCTCACTCTGAGGCCACAACCATCCACTCGATTTGTAGCTTCCTCTATCATGCGTCTAAGGAT
>NW_021681490.1:8102-8287 GCF_001412515.2 Diachasma alloeum
CTCTTGGATCGACCGTACTCCCCTAAATCCTCGAAACCGGTGACACAATCTAAGCGCGAATCATATTCGAATAATGCTCTAATTGACATTTCATCCCACATCACAGTAACGTCCTTTTCGTAATCCTTCATCGTTGGAACTTTTTCTTCCAATTTTGTGAAACCTACAGGGCTGAACCCGGGACT
>NW_021681490.1:15060-15229 GCF_001412515.2 Diachasma alloeum
TGCTCAGCCTGTTGGAAAGACAATTATACTTTTCTAGTTATTGATAAAGATGGTGACGTTGATGGGGGTCGCTATAGGAAAAATTTCGATTGTTTCATTCGAATAAATAACAGTTGTGGGAGGAAGAAGTAAACAGTTGTGAGATAGATTCTAGCGAGTCAACATGCCT
>NW_021681490.1:15338-16058 GCF_001412515.2 Diachasma alloeum
GAAAAGCTATTCAACGAAAACATAACCTGTTGAAATTAGGCAGAGATAATGTTGGTGAAGCAATGAATGAAGTTCTCAAACCCATTGTGAGACCGCTTCAGGAATTAGCCGCTCGAAATGTGAAATCATTCGATGACAGTAGACAAAAAATTGAATTGACTGATGATAGAAAGCAATCCATTGATTACAAGAATCAACGAAAACTCAGATATAGGAGTACCCCAAAGCAGATGTTGTCGCGTAGAGATGTCTCTGAAGACAGTTATGGGACTACAGCTGACGATTCTTCATTTGATTACACTTTGAATGAGACTATCATTCCATCCTTGGGAAATTCACATGATGCTACTATACTTCCAACCATTGGCAGCTCACGCATTCTGAGTAAAAGTTCAAAGACCAGCACTGAAGAGATAGAGACAGAAGAAGATGCCAACACTCTTGCAGGGAAATATTTGGCACAAATCAACACAACAAAATGGGACAAGACTTATGGTGTTCGCAAACTTACACATAATTTTATGATTGGAGACTCTGCCATATTTTTTGAGCATGAATTTATTAAAGTAAAAACCATGAAATACGCTTGTAATGCTTGTAATAACGCTGAGTAATGTTGCAACACCAGTGGACCCGCACGATGCTGTAACTCTAGAGACTCTAAATATAAAAATTAACGAATTGCAAATTGATATAAAACGCAAGTGTGCAGATATTAAT
>NW_021681490.1:16137-16878 GCF_001412515.2 Diachasma alloeum
GTAATTATAATCTTCAGGATAAAAGGCTGAGTAATGTTGCAACACCAGTGGACCCGCACGATGCTGTAACTCTAGAGACTCTAAATATAAAAATTAACGAATTGCAAATTGATATAAAACGCAAGTGTGCAGATATTAATAAAAGAGTTGATAGATTAATGAGACTAGTGGAAAGAATACCGAGCGACCCCAAAAATGTCGGAGAATAAATTGGATGTTGTGACAGAATTACATCGTCCAGCACGAAGAAATTATCCTCGGCGACGAGTCAACATTCGTGATCTGGATGAAACATGGCAGGCAGATTTGGTGGATATGACAACTTACGCGAAAAGCTATTATGGAAATGGATTTTTACTGACTGTAATCGATATTTTTTCCAAGTATGNGCTGAGCCGATAAAAAGAAAAAATGCTCAGGATGTGACGAGAGCTATGAGTTCCATTCTCCAACGGGGGCGTGTGCCGAAACATTTGCATGTTGATGGTGGGAAAGAATTCTACAATTCTGAATTTCACGGATTAATGAAAGAATATAATATCAATTTATATTCCACATTCAGTAATTTGAAGGCGTCCATATGTGAACGATTCAATCGAACATTGAAGAGTAAAATGTGGCTACAGTTCAGTTTGCGTGGAAATTACAAGTCGATTGATATGTTACCGGAGCTCATACGTGAATATAACCAGAGAAAACATCGAACTATTGGTATGAGGCCTGCTGATGTAACAACAGAAA
>NW_021681491.1:0-4303 GCF_001412515.2 Diachasma alloeum
GTCGATGGTCAGTCGATAACACAACCCCGACCTCCAAAATCGACCAGCACTCGATTTCCTAATAAGTCGATGGCTGGTCGATACTATGGCACTCACAACCAACAGCGACCAATACTCGAGTCCCTAATAAGTCGATATCTGCTCGATAACACCACCCTTACCTCCCTAATCGACCAGCAGTCGAGTCCCTAATAAGTCGATGGTCAGTCGATAACACGACCCCTACCTCCCTAATCGACCAGCACTCGAGTCCCCATCAAGTCGATGGACAGTCGGTAACACGACCCCCACCTCTGAAATCGACCCGTACTCGAGTCCCTAATAAGTCGATGCTTAGTCGATATTACGGCCTTCACACCCAACATCGACCAATACTCGAGTATTTAACAAGTCGATGACTGGTCGCTATCATGTCCTTTATCCCTGAAATCGACCAGCACTCGAGTCCTTAATAAGTCGATGGCTGGTCGAGATCATAGCCTTCACACCCACCATCGACCTATACTCGAGTATTTTACAAGTCGATGACTGGTCGATTGACAAGCTCGACATCCACATTCCCATCGAATCAATCTCGACTACCCATCGACTGAGCGCACATCTCGACACCCTCACTCGACTGTACATCGAGTGCAGCTCGAATGGTCCGTCAGGGTTGGCAGTCAGGAATCGATGGCTTCCAACGTTTTGAGACTTTCTTCTGAGGTGGGAGCTGATGGGCAAGTAAGTGAAGTTGGAGTGCAGTTCGACTATTCTCATTTGTATCTGGGGGATCCGCCAGTTCAATCCAATTTTTTACGCTTTCATCACGTGTTTTGATGGGACGAATGGCACTGATTCCCTCCACAAATAGCTCCCACTCCGGAAGTGCCAACTGATTATTTGCATGTTTGGCAAAATCTTTCAATAGAAGCTCATGTCCATTGGGGACTTTCAAGATGGGCCACTTCTCGATGAATTCTTCGATGTTTCCATCACATTGCTGTGCCTCGGAGGCTCGAACATTACTCAAACTCTCCCAGTGGGAGCACACCAAATCCCAGGGGTCAGAATTTTTAGTCAGCCAATTTCTGTGCTCGTCGTTCACTGGGACGTCTCCTGCAACAAATCACCAAAACGGATTAGAACAAGGTGATCGATTGCCAGTTTTTTTACTGTAATGACTAGAGTTTAGGAGTTCTGTCATTTTTTCTTATGATCACTCCTCTTTGAATAAATCTCGAGTCGAATATATTTTTACTATTACCTTTTGAATTGTCTCCCTCATCAGCTGGTGCCACAATAGCCCTGTCCAAAGATGAAAGTTTGGATAATAGATTTCGAAAATGGTTGGGTATTTTGCCTTTAGGTCCAACGGATTTCAGCCCCAATCTCTTGTTCCTACGAACTGGAGGAATGTAGTAAATGCTCAGTGTTTCTGTAGAAAACTCCTTCACGATCTTTCTAGCTAAGAGTTCAAAGCACTCTTTGTCTAACCTGTTTGCAAAAATTAGAAAAAGAAATTTACCATTACTCTTCATTAAAAAGGAGACCCTTCACGTAATGAACTCGACAATATGTGAATGATCAGTACCTGCGTAGCACTGTTACTGCGTCTTTTACAACAAGCTCCGCGATTTTGTTACGAGCCCACCTGGGCTTTACGAATGCTTTATTCGTCATATAGTGCTGCAGAATCTTCTTGCCATGAATATCAGCTTTAAGAACACTAGCCACTGCCAGCACTTCGAAGTATAAAGCTCTTCCTGCGAATGCAGGCTGTCTCTGCATACGATGTTGACTTATTTCTTCTTCATCTGATAAATCGGCAATAGCATTAGCAGGGCCATCCCCTGGAGGAAGCTCATTCGCTGGGAGCGATGTATTCACTGGAAGAGGCTTATTCACAGAGAGAGGAACATTTGCAGGGATATTCTCTTTGTTCAATGAATTCGACGTGCTGGACTGGCAGGCCCCCTCACTCTGAAAAAGTACAATATATTGGTAAAAAGGGATCTTTGGGGCACCATTGGTGTAGATGAGATTATTACTGTTGAGGGTGTAGATGCTTTTAGGGGAGAGTCCATCTCATGCGTGTCAAGTGACCACAATATCTCCTGAGTTAGATTTGTTAATTTTTGTAGATCAATCTCCTCACCTGGAAGATAATTGCACGAGACACCGGGAGGTTAGTTGAGGAATGGAGAGATGAGTGATGATAATTTCAAGGTTATTTTCTTAGCAGATGGAAGGACTCAATATTTATCATGAAGATTCATAATAGTTAATTTGAATTGTGCCTTTAAAGGAGTCATCTTCAAATTGCTAATGAATACACTAAATACTTAGAGATGAATAACAAAACGGGTAATGGAAAGGAAAAGGCTGGAAGTTTTTTTTAATTTTGTATAATGAACTTTAACGATGGACCTATTAATTATTGATGTAAAACAAATAACTCAGGTAATCCGTGCAAACCAATTAACGACGCATTCGAGAACTTTATTGATGGATGCAAGGTATCGTCTTGAGATCATCACGTCGGGAAAGTTAAAGTTGCAATTTATTTAAAAAATTTAGTTGAATGTCCAAATGAGAAACAAAAAACTGTGCCAATAAACTTGGAACAGAGCGGCTGCATTATTTTGATGGGAAACTGCGAAATGAGATAATTTATTAGCAAAAAAATGTGAACAAACATGAGAATTGAAATTAAACATGAGAATTTTCGAATAGAATCATCGAAAAATCAACGAATTCCCCTCTAAATTCCAAGTAAATTTCCAAGTGATTCCGCTAATTTTTTTTATTATTTTTCCCGTCTCTCACTTCCTTTACAAGCTTGTTTATTGGAGCTTAAACTTTAGTATCTGCAAATGTATTTCCGTTCCGATAAAAAAATCCCGCCAAATTAGAGCGAATCCGCAAATTAGCGGTGCGCTATTGTATCGCAAATTTTGCGACCTTTGTTTTTTGATAAATGGTTAATATCCATCGCAATGAACTAAAACCCGCACTGAAAAAATTTTTTTTTCCTCAATTTCATGCGAATACCAATTTTTTCGGTTTTGCGCGTTTTCTTGATAATGAGTATAGGAGGGGTTGGTTGACAAAAAAAAGGTCGATTCAACTTTTGAATTAAATTTTTCACTCTTTCGAATGAAATAATTTTTATGAGTCTGAGAGCATCCGAAGTCACGGACAGAGCTGGCGAAACCATCTTCCGCAACTTTTATTTCAATTTTTTTTTTAAGTTTGCGGAAGGTGGTTTAGCCAGCTCTATTTGTGACCTCCGATGCTCGGAAACTCATAAAAATTATTCAATTCCAAAAAGTGAAAAATTTACTGCAAAAGTTGTATCCAACATTTTTTTGTCAGCCCAACCCCTCTTATACTTGTTACACGGTTAGAAAAAAAAAGAAATTTCGTGGATAGTTAACTACCAATTTTCAGGACGGTGGCCCGAAATTTCATTTAAGGGGAAAATAACCCTGAAATTTCACATTTTACTGAAACCCCAGGGAAATTCCGCAATTCGAAAGAGCACGAAAGCGAGAATTCCCTCATTCATCTGAATTTTCAGGGAAATATGATTATTCAGTAATGGATTGCACTGAATTTTCGGTAAAGCCGGAAATTTCATGGTTTCTTTCCCCTCAAACCAAATCCAGTGCCGCGGTCCTGAAAATTCGAGGATTAATCGATGGGAATTTTCTGGTTGTCTCTCAATTTTCAGGGAAAAATGAAATTTTCCGCTCTCACTGAGTTCTGCCCGGAAATCTGATTCATCAAGGACGTACTCCTTTGAAATCTCAGTGACTTTGTACTATGATAAAATTTTCCAGGAATTGTATCGGAAAAATCAACAAAAAAATTTTAACCCTTTATACAAAAAACGCGAAAAACCGAAAAAAACATATTTGCATGGAATTTTGAAAAAAAAATGAGTGTGGGTTTTACTTCCTTGCGAGAAATCTTGAACATTCATGAAAAAAAGGGTCGAAAATTTTGAGAGACATAAGCGCACCAGATTCGCTGATCAATATCATAATTCTACTGAATATCGATTAAAAATGTGGAGAGGAATGGATGGAGTATAAAAGAATGAATGGAGAAAGCCACACAGACTTGCGGCACTACTCTCTTGATGCGACGCTTCCCCCTCCCCCTGATCAATCCTTTCCAGCCAAGCAGGTGTACTCCACGCTGTTAGCATCCAACAGAGGCTCATTCCCTCTCTCTCTCTCTCTCTCTCTCTCTCTCTCTCTCTCTCTCTCTCTCTCTCTCTCTCTCTCTCTCTCTCTCTCTCTCTCTCTCTCTCTCT
>NW_021681491.1:4488-6070 GCF_001412515.2 Diachasma alloeum
CTTTGGAGATATTGATCTCGTCTGTTGGTTGCTTTGCTGCTTTTTTTATGGATGAAAAGAGTTTTCTTTTGTGTGACATAACCTCTACGCTGTCTCTGACTGTCTCTCTCGTCTCGCTGAACCTCTCATTTATCACCTGTCACTTTTGGGCGGAGGAACTGGCATCTGCTGGCGGAGTGAGTACTTTACCATCTTTCAGTTGGGCTGTGGGGGCACTGTCTTACCAGCCGTGTCCTGCACGAGTTACCGACTGCCAGTGGGTCAGAGTCCTTACGAACGTGGGCGGCAAATTTTGAACTGTATAAGCTCGTGCTCTAATCATCCTCACTTGAATTTCTGATCTTTAACTGGGCATGGGTGACAAGGATAAGAGTAAGAAGGGCTGTAGTACCTGCCGCAAAGAGACTGCAGTCAAGTTGCAGCAATGTGGTGCTTGTCGGAAATTTTTCCACGTTACATGCACGAGATTTAGCATGACACGCAATGGGGAGGAGTTATCAAATGTGTGTCGAGTGTGCCTGGTTGGTCTCAACTCTCCGATAGCGTCTAGAACTCGCCATGGATCAGCCAGTTCTGACACTTCGCGGACAAGTAGTCCTGTCCCTACCCCGACAGATGAACATCCTGCTCAACTCCAACTCTCTGCAAAGGCTGTTTCTTCCGCAATTCAGGCAGCGGTCAGTCGTCCACCTTCTCTGGCTGATGGCAACGTTCTTGAGGCGATTTTTGCCAAAATGGAGTCTATGGATGAACGTTCCAGGAACTATGAAGAGAAGATGGAAGCGAACATGGTATCGTTTCAGGCTGAAGTGACAGCCAAACTCTCTGCCCTGGATATCTTGCCTGTGTTAGTCCAAAGAGTGGACAAACTTGAAACTGATGTAGCCACTTTTGGTGAACGCATTGGTAATGTGGTGAGTGAACAGCGTGAGCTGCGTGCTGCTATTGAGGGCATAAATCTGGCAGGTGTTCCGGATAGGGTTTCTGATGAGGTGGTGAACAGAGTTGATGCAGTGGAGACCTCTATGAAGGGTATGGCTGATGCTGTTGCTAGAATTAATGCGGAGAGGGCCCGGCTAACAACAGATATCCTAGTCTCGGGGCTGCAACTGCCAGATGGTGCTGATAGTAAGCGCCTGCTACTTGCTCTTTTTCGAGTGGTGCTTCCCTCCTTTGATCTGGATAGCATCACGAACGTGCGATCTCTCCACTCCAAGCTATCCACTGGTGGTGCTTCTGCTGATGCTGGATCGTCATCTGGCGGGACGGGAGTTGCAGGCAGACCTCCATCTTTGAAGGTGACGCTGTCATCGGGAGTGTTAGCTCATGAGCTAATTATTGCTAAGGCAAAGCATGGGAAACTTCACTCATCTCAGCTGGAAATTGACCTGGTGTATGCCTCAGGAGTTACGCCACCTCTTCAACCTGCTCTCATCAACATCAATGAGTTTCTCTCTCTTGACTTATACAAGCTGCGTCGTGCAGTGAAGGATATAACGAGGAAAAATGGTTTCACTACCTTTATTAGAGATGGTGAAGTCTTCATTAAGAGGAGGAAGGAAGACTTGGCGACTCGTATCTC
>NW_021681491.1:8119-9386 GCF_001412515.2 Diachasma alloeum
CATTTTTGGCTCTCAGTCCTATGTCAATGACGTTTACTCTTTGCCCGGCAGGTCCATTAGCATTGGCGATTCCACGCTCCCCTTTGAGACTTCAGTACGCAGCCTTGGAGTGGTACTTGATAGTAAACTCACGTGGAAAGAACATATTACCAGCATTTCTCGGAGAGTTCACTCTGTGATGTTTCGTCTCCGGTTCTTCCGTGCCAGTATCACCCTTGAGCTGCGCAAACACCTGATCAAGACTCTGGTGTTCCCCTTGGTTGGTTACTGCTGCCTGGTGTACGGCGGTCTTTCTGCTGAGCTCTCTCTTAGGATCCAGCGCCTCGTCAACATGGGGGTTGGGTTCGTTTTCGGAGTGAGGAGGGATGAGCACATCGCCCCTTTCAGGGGGCGACTGGGATGGATGACGTGTGAAGCGCGGAGGAATTACTTTCTTGCGTGTCTCACCTACAGGATTCTGCGATCCGGCGAACCAAGCTATCTTGCTGACTTCTTCGTTGCTAATCGCAGTGTGCGCCCGGTGAGGGGTAAGGTGTGTCCCCTCCTTATCAAGGCTTTTAGGACGGAATCTCTACGCCGTTCATTTCATGTGTCTGCAGCATATCTTTGGAACTCTCTTCCCTCCTCAATACGTGATCTTCCCACCATCCTGTCCTTCAAGATTGCTCTTCGCACTTTCCTCAGTGACAATCCTTGATTGCTCTGATTTTTCCCACCCTTTGTGTCTTTCTTTTCTTTTCTTCACTATTTTCTTCATTTCATTGCATTTCATTTCTTCATTTCTTCAGTCATTGCACTCTTTCATACTTCCCCCATCATTGCCTGTGCCCATTAAGAGCCCCGTTTGCTGATTTTATCATATTTTCGTATACTTATGCTGATTTTCTAACTGTGTTTGGCTGCTATACTACTTATGGTTTTGTTATTTTTACTATGTATATATTTTTCTGTCTTTTATTTTTGTCTTGCTGTATAACCTTGTGTTATATTATTATTTTGTACAACATAATGTACAGTAAATAAACTTCAATCAATCAATCAATCAATCAATCAATCAATCTCTCTCTCTCTCTCTGTTTCTCTCTGTCCCTCTCTGTCTCTCTCTCTCTGTCTCTCTCTCTGTCTGTATCTCTCTCTCTCTCTCTCTCTCTCTCTCTCTCTCTCTCTCTCTCTCTCTCTCCCTCTCTCCCTCTCTCTCTCCCTCTCTCTCTCTCCCTCTCTCTCTCCCTCTCTCCCTCTCCCTCTGCCTCTCTCTCTCTCCCTCTCT
>NW_021681491.1:9462-16403 GCF_001412515.2 Diachasma alloeum
CTCTCTCTCTCTCTCTCTCTCTCTCTCTCTCTCTCTCTGGATTGAACAACCATGTTCTGATGATTTACTAGAAAAATTGAAGGTAAAGCTTGAATTTGATGATGGGAAATTAGATGTAATATTGAAAATCCTACCGTTAAACTCAAAGACATAGGCTTGTACAAAATGTATCCATATACTACGGCTCAAGTGTTCAGCAACCGCCAAGGGTCAGTGTACGCTCAACCTCGGGGCGACTACCTGCTGCTTAGCGAATATTATTATACCTTGGCACACTCTAAAGACATTGCCGAATGCTTGACCACAGATGATTATCAGTATATTTGTAAACTAAAATACCTATCCTATGATGCTATTCCTCAACCAATTTGTGAGGCTGCAATGTTTATGACTGGCAGACAACTTTCACCTCTTGCTAATTGTAGTATCAAACTGAATTCTACCTTTGCGTCACATTGGAAACAAACNCAAGGGTCAGCGTACATTCAACCTCGGGGCGACTACCTGCTGCTTAGTCAATATTATTATACCTTGGCACACTCTAAAGACATTGCCGAATGCTTGACCACAGATGATTATCAGTATATTTGTAAACTAAAATACCTATCCTATGATGCTATTCCTCAACCAATTTGTGAGGCTGCAATGTTTATGACTGGCAGACAACTTTCACCTCTTGCTAATTGTAGTATCAAANCTGCTTAGTCAATATTATTATACCTTGGCACACTCTAAAGACATTGCCGAATGCTTGACCACAGATGATTATCAGTATATTTGTAAACTAAAGTACCCATTCTATGATGCTCCTTCTCAACTAATTTGTGAGGCTACAATGTTTATGATTGGCAGACAACTTTCATCTCTTGCTAATTGTAGTATCAAACTGAGTTCTACCTTTGCGTCACATTGGAAACAAACTGAAAAGGGGTGGCTCTACTCAGCGCCCGAGAAAGAGGAGGTTAATNAATATTATTATACCTTGGCACACTCTAAAGACATTGCCGAATGCTTGACCACAGATGATTATCAGTATATTTGTAAACTAAAGTACCCATTCTATGATGCTACTTCTCAACTAATTTGTGAGGCTACAATGTTTATGATTGGCAGACAACTTTCATCTCTTGCTAATTGTAGTATCAAACTGAGTTCTACCTTTGCGTCACATTGGAAACAAACTGAAAAGGGGTGGCTCTACTCAGTGCCCGAGAAAGAGGAGGTTAATTTTTCATGTGGAGTCGAATGGAGAGATGCAATGAATATCTCAGGCACAGGTATTCTTCAAGTCAAGACAGGATGTGAGACTTATACATCATATGCAACCATGATTGGATATCAGCCATTTGTAGATATATCAGCAATATATATCACTATTAGATATCTCAATGTTACACAGATGTTGCAAAAATACGTTGAATTTCTCCCACAGTATTATGTACAACTAGATAAGTTCTTATATGAGTGTAAAAAAGATGAGCAATCATCCGTTGCTATATTTTTTTAGCAACAGCACTATTCCCATATTCGTTATTTGGCTTGTTGCACTATTATTTCTTCTAGTAACAAAAGAAAATGGAACTGGTAGTGTAATCGTTGGGTAGATTGAGGAGACACATGTATGAGCAATTTTTATTGAATAAAGAAATATTTTTTTCGAAAAAAATTTTTTTTTCATTTTCTCACCTTTTTTCTTTTATAAATTATTTACAATATCATTGTTTTTGAATCCGTAAGGCAAAGTATCTATTGTGTTTGGCAGAAGAATGCGTTTATCATCATGTCAACTTAGAGCTAGTTTTGTTTGATGGATCTGATCATATTTTGCGACATCCGAACATTTTTATGCTGATCCCAGCAGGCTTTATAGTCTNAAATGTAATACGTTTCAATGCTGATTTTTTCACTCCTTTGGCCCGCGATTTTTCTCGATCTTCACCAGACACTTTAAAACTATACATTTTTGCTCGGAGCCCCACGAACTCAGTCATAATCTTGCCATGATTTTCGTCTTTCATTACACCTAATTTCTTCTTATTCTTTAGAGGTATATTATATACATTATTTATTGGATAATCAGAAGTGTCGAATTGATCAATATCATTTTTCATAATTTCATAAATATCCTCTACTCTGAAATGATAAATAAGACTATCCGTGTCTGTGTACAATAGTTTTGCCCTATCCTTAAAAATTTTTTCACATAATTATAGTGAAAATCATAAATGTATCTTTCAGAAATGTCTAGAATACTGAAACCTATGTATATTGGCTTATTAAATTTAATTTTTGTACGACTCATTTTAATTATTAAATCCTTATCAAAGATAATACTCCTATGAAAGTTGGGTTTCGATATCCAACTCTCAGCACCCCATCGTCCCTCCCAATTTGAAACTAGTTTTACATCGAGATGTTTTCTAACGTTCTCCATTGTTTTTCCAAAAACCGCATTATTCATTAATTAATAAAAAAAATTCTCAAAGTTATTCTGAGAATTTTTCCGGTAATTGATATTTAAATCCATATATTTTTTTAACCATAAGCTCTGAGAGAACTTCAAGATTCTATGAATTCTAGTAATTTTCAAGCCCAAACTACAATATTATTTTAAATTCGTATAATGAATGACGTGATTTTTTTTTTTTAGTTTAAAGTCGTCAATAATTTTGGTAACTTTGATTGACCGTTTGGGGGGATTATATGCTCTGAGCACAATGGTAAATCTTTATGCTCTTCATGCAATTCCCGTGGGTACTCCAGGTCAACCTCCAGGATGTATCCAGTCTCTGAGTCATCTGGAATCTTCAGAACGTTGAGGGATGACCAATCTTCCAGCCAACAGAAGTTCCCATTCGGCAAATGATGATTCATTACTGCTCCATATAAGTTGTTTACATCCAGATACATCAAATAGGATTTTTCTTCTTCAGGCCCTGGGAATCCAGGAGCCACGTTACAGTCACGGTATTTGCGTGGTTGTTGCGTGGCTATTAGGATTGTCATTTTCTGGGGCTAAAAAGGGGGAAATGATATCTGAAAACATAATAAAAGTGGATAGACGAATTATTAGTTTATATTTGCACTGTTTATAACATTGTTTTCTATCAATTGATTGAAATTAATGTGAGTGTATATAATGATAATAGAAGTCCCGTAGGGGAAATGCCGGGAGATGGCGGAAGTGTCGACCCCCCAACGGGGTCGGTCAAGTCGACAGCAGTCGCAGCCAGAATAAGTGAGACCCCAACAGAGGTGGGGCGCCACGGTCGATTCTGACGGCTGGGCGAGCTGCCTGTGCCGGTAACTCGGTAGTAGGGCCAGAAGAAGAATATCCATGGATTTTTGGAGTGGGGGACAAGCATATGAGTGGGAATTACGTATAGTGGGGGTACCCTGGGCAGGGAAAACTTCTGCTAGAAGCCCTATAACAGTCCCGCTGTCACAGGGGTAGGTTCTAAGGGGGGTTTATGTCCTCCTTGTCCTCAATGTTTACTTTATGTTTTTCCGTTGATTCATTCGCCCGCTAATTAATATTAAGGGATGAGACAAGGACTTTTCGATGGACAATTAGATTCCCCATCTATCAACACCCGTTTCATCCCTTAATCTTTGTAATAAAAAAATTAAAACTGCGACAAAAGTCACGGTGCTATGAGAAACCCAATGGTTTTTCGGCGCAGAGCGCCACCCCAATAATTCGCCCACTAATTAAAAAATCGTCTCTCCCCTCCTAATTAATATTAAAGAATGAAACCAATGCTGTTCGATGGAGAATTAAATTCCCCATCCAGCAACCCCCGTTTCATCCCTTAATCTCTGTAATAAAAAAATAAAAACTGCGACGCAATTTACGGCGCTATGAAAAACATAATGGATAACTCGCCCGCCAATTAAAAAATCGTCTCTCCCCTCCTAATTAATATTAATGAATGAAACCAATGATGTTCGATAAAGAATTAAATTCCCGATCCAGCAATCCCTGTTTCATCCCTTAATCTCTGGAATAAAAAAATTAAAACTGCGACGAAATTCATGGCACAATGAAAGACCTAATGGTCTCTCGGCGCAGTGACTCCCGATAACTCGCCCGCTAATTAAAAAATCGTCTGTCCCCGCCTAATTAACATTAAAGAATGAAACTAATGATGTTCGATGGAGAATTAAATTCCCCATCCATCAACCCCCGTTTCATCCCTTAATCTCGGTAATCAAAAAATAAAAACTGCGATGAACGTCGCGGCGCTATGAAAAACTTGATGGATAACTCGCCCGTTAATCAAAAAATCGCCTCTCCTCTCCCAATTAATATTAAGAAATGAAACTAATGCTGTTCGATGGAGAATTAAATTCCCCATGCAACAACCTCCGTTTCATCCCTTAATCTCTGTAATCAAAAAATAAAAACTGCGATGAACGTCGCGGCGCTATGAAAAACTTGATGGATAACTCGCCCGTTAATCAAAAAATCGCCTCTCCTCTCCCAATTAATATTAAGAAATGAAACTAATGCTGTTCGATGGAGAATTAAATTCCCCATGCAACAACCTCCGTTTCATCCCTTAATCTCTGTAATCAAAAAATAAAAACTGCGACGAAAGTCGCGGCGTTATGAAAAACCTAATGGATAACTCGCCCGTTAATTAAAAAATCGTCTCTCTCCTCCGAATTAATATTAAGGAATGAAACCAATGTTGTTCGATGGAGAATTCAATTCCCCATCCATCAACCCCCGCTTCATCCCTTAATCTCTTTAGAATTAGAATTAGAATATGCGCGGCTGGTCACTTAAAGCGCCCAGAGTGCACCTAAATCATACGATCTTTTGTAACATCCGCTTTAGTTTCGGTCAATCACACAGCCCCAGCCCTGTTTCTCACTAGGCCAATAAGGCTGGTGACAGCTGCTGGTTGTAAGTCCTCTGGTTCCAGGAAAGCCTGGCCCCAGATTTTATAGCGACGGAGTGCTAATTATAAAATGTGGATGACGCCCTCCTTATCGCTTCCGCACAGTCTACAGTCTTCTTGTTCTGCAAGTTTCATCTTGAACAGATGAGCTCTGATAGCTGTATCACCCGTGAGGAGCCCCATTGCTACCCTCAGATACCCTCTGTGCAGCTCCAGAAGCTTTCTGTTTCTATCTCTTAGTTGCCCCCTCATAAGCAGTTTCGCTTGTCTGCAGGTCGCAAGTTTCTCCCAACGGCTAACATGATCTCGCCGGAAATGTTCTTTAATAAGAGTTTTTCCCACTGCGAAGGGCATGCCAAGCAGGCCGTGTGAGGGCACCCTTTCTGTACCCTTCTTGGCCAGCTTATCTGCCACTTCATTACCCAGAATCCCATGGTGGCCTGGTACCCAGGTTACGGTAACCTGGTTGTTTTTCCCCAGTGTGTCCAATGCCTCCATGCATTCCCACATCACCTGTGACTCTGTAGTGGGTTTTTCCAGGGCATGAATCGCCACCTGGCTGTGACTGCAGATGAATATTTTCACTCTTTTCGTGTCTCTCGCGTTCAGATACTCTGCACACGTAAGTATGCCTAGCATTTCTGCTTGAAAGACGGTTGAATGGTGGCCCAGTGGAAAACTCTCTCCAAAGTCATCTTTCAGACGGTAGATGCCTGCCCCAAAACTTTCATTGAAGCCAGAGCCGTCGGTAAACCAGTAGTCCTCTTTTGGTCCTGGTTGAAGTTCCGAGTCTAGCCACTCCTGTCTGGGTGGTATACTCGTTCTGAAAGTTTTCCTGATCTGCTACTTCCCAAAAATTCTATCCGTCTTACCTATGAAGGGTCGATCATTCATTAGGCTAAGTCTTGTATGGCCTTGGCCTGTCATCTTCCATTCTTGTTGACACCTTAGTCTATATACAGTTGTGGTAGCACAACTCACAACTATAAGGTCGAGGGGTGGGATACTGAGTGCTATTTCTACCGCCTCGGTAGGTGTCGTTTTCATGGTTCCCTGTTTCCGTCTTACTCACGCTCGGCCACTAGACGATCGCAGCGTACAACAGTCTCGGAAGTAGAACCATTTGGTAGAGCCAGAGCATCATTTTAGGATTGAGTCCCCATGTCCTGCCCACAGCCCTTCTGCACGCCCACATAGAGGCAACCACTTTATTTTTATGTGAGTAGTATGGGAACTACTTTGGCGCCCCCCACCTAAAGTCGATATGGCCCCACCACCACACCTGTCAGAGTAGCACGGCTCCGACGTGTGTGAGCGGTGGGGTACAGCGTGGCTGCGGGTGCGTCACCCGGGCGCGTATCCCAACCCCGAGCGGTTTCGGGAGAACCGCTGGTCCCTCGGCCACGAAATTGAAATTTGGGGGTCAAAAATTTTACCCCCCACCACCGCTTGTGAGTAAAGGACCCACCACCACACCGATCGGAATAGCGCGGCTCCGACGTGTGTGCGCGGTGAGGATAGAGCGTATACTGAACGAGTACCCCAATCCCGAGCGGTTTTGAAGGAACCACTGGTCCCTCTGCCGTGATACTAAAATTTGGGGGTCAAAAATATTGGCCCCCTCCATCACTAATATATTTAGGGACCCACTATCGCACCGATCGGAATAACGCGGCTCTGACGTGTGTGAGCGGAGGGGGTAAAATGTGTACTGCGGACGCGTATCCCAATCTCGAGTGGTTTGGGGGACCGTTGACCCTCAGGCCACAATATATAGCAAAAATTCGGGTGACAAAATTTTTCGAACTGAAAGAGCATACCGGTGCTCCGATACAATCCGCGAAAACCGTAAACATATTAAAAGAATACTTTACCTGTCACTGCACTCTCCTCACAGGGCTCCGAAAAATCCAAAAATCGTCATTGTTCACCTTATGCATTAAATATAACTGTCACTAAACCACTAGTCTGTGGGTCTATAGGGACTGAAGAGAAACACTACCACTCCCTGTCCTCATCGGACTCCCCGAACAG
>NW_021681491.1:19143-19689 GCF_001412515.2 Diachasma alloeum
GCTAATGATTTGTGGACCATCGTCAAAGGTATTTCACAGAGTACAGGCGGACTAACCACGTCAGATAATATTGTGGTTACAGCGGCAATAGTCAGTGGTGTTGAAGGTTCAGGGCAAAAAAAACTCACGCACGAAGACATTTTCAAACGATCTATCCTAACTATTTCGAACATTGATAATCTTTGCTTACCGCGTTCTCTAGTTGTTGCTCAGCTCCATGCTGAACGTGGAGAAATTCAAACGGGTGATGTACAGAGGCGATGGAAAGCAATCATTAATAAGACTCGTGATACTCAGCGGAAAGAGGCAGTGAAATTAATGCAACTTAGCGGTGCCACGATCCCCCAAAACGGTAGTGGAACTCCATGCATTTCAAAATTACTATCTTCAACGAAAGACTGCCATCGTAGTCTATGAATTTTTAACTTTTGGCAAAGGCGGTGTGCCTGTCTTTGATGGTCGTCAGAGGGTTAAAGATAGATATGGGGAGGTTAAACATTAGGGTGGCCCATTTTACGGGTATTCCTGAATATTTCCTATTTCGTC
>NW_021681492.1:0-23143 GCF_001412515.2 Diachasma alloeum
AAATCACCCCTGAAAAAAAAGGCGTTATCCCCCTTATTTCATTATTTCCGAAAAATGTTATCACCAATCGGTAGCAAATTATTTGAAGATTTTTGCGAGTTTAGAAAAAATCCTCAATGCACTCCTATTATTGTGTAAATTAACAATTCCAATTTCAACTGAAAACCAGAGTTGATGACCAGAGTTTGTAGCAGAGATGTCAGACAAGATATGCATGTTTTTTTTGGCTCAAATGAAAGAGCGGGTCGAGAAATGGCGTGCAGAAGTCTTTAAAGATGACAAATCTCTCTAAAGATGATGTCTTTTTTCAATTGAAAAGCGCAATTGTGACAAAATTGTCCAGTGGGGTCTAGGAGTCTCCCCTGGTTCAAAACCAACTTTAGAGGTCCTAGCACGCCATTTCTCGACCCGCTCTTTCGTTTGANATCTTTGCTACAAACTCGGGTCTTCAACTCGGGCTTTCAATTGAAATTTAATAAAATAATAACTATAATAAAATGAACGAATAAAATCTAAATATGAAACGATAAAATATGGAATATTGTTGAAATATAATGAATAATGAAGAAAAAATAAAAAAAAAAATAGTAATTTACTTACTACTCAGTCCTGTGTGGACGACATGATCATCTTTATGTATGACCTCCATCTCTGCCTCCCGATATCTCATGAGGGGTCTCTCATTTTTAAGTTGGGGTGACGAAGAGCTATCCATGGCCTGCACCCCCCCAAGTTCACACTCATCATCTGGAATGCTTTTCAATACGTGATCTTCATATTTCACCCCCCTCACTGCCTCCCGATATGGCATGAAGGATCCTTTCTTTTTCATTTGTCGCAGACAACTAATTTCATTTTGTCCATGGGCCACCTCCACATGATCACCGTCATCTACAATGAGCCAAAAGGAAAAACCCACACAAATTACATTAATTATTACACACCAACAAAAGCCAAATATCGAGTTAAAATTGTATATTCGAACCCGGGCGTAGTACGTCGGTAGTATGTGACATACCATTCTACTTGGAAATTACTGTTATTTATTGGGGAATCAGAACCAAGATTCAAAAGAAAAGGGCGATTTATTTGACAAAGAGTTGTTGACAGAAGATGGCTTGAGTATCAAGTGAAGTCTGTTCTCCAAAACGATCGTCATCTCGTGACATCCTTCTTCTGTTCCTTGTCTTCTGTTACATATTCGAATTTGAAGGGGGGAAACGCTACACTACTCCCCCTCCGAAAAATGTTGTCGCCCCGACAACACTGGAGCTATTTGAGATATTGTATTCTTCACGATATCTCAAAATTGGAAAAACTTGAACAAGAAATAGAAGTGATATGAGAAGATACTAGATCTAACATAGGGAGGGCCCCAGATACCTTTCCAGCTAAAACCTCCCAGAAATCATCGCTGAAAAGGCGATCCCGGTACTCACATTCATGTTTGGCTCGATATAAACTAAACTCATTCTTATCATTTTTTTTTACAATCAATGCATTCTGTCTGATAAATCAATCTCACACATGCATACCCAAATCTTACTATAATCTATTTTAAACAAAGTTTTCTGTTTCTCCAAATTCAGGGTCTGAAACAAAACTCAAGAGAAGTAAATCACGTATTAGTATGAGATAACTCAGATATTTCAATGACTCAATATTAATGACTCAATTCCAATTCTACAAGCGAATACTAGCACTAGAATACTCATACATCTACAGCATCTACTTCTACGTTTATCAAAACAAAAGAAACATTCAAATTGCTTCGATTTTGTTTTTCAATAGAACACAATCTTAATTCAGGAATTCAAGAGTAATAAACCAGTTAACCACTGGTAATCCGTTAGCCATGGAACTCTGAGTCAGTTAACCACTGACGATTCGTTAACCACGCATCCTTTCCGTTAACCACGGAGTTCTGGTCAGTTAACCACTGACGATTTGTTAACCACAAATCCTTTCCGTTAACCACGGAGTTCTGGTCAGTTAACCACTGACGATTTGTTAACCACAAAACCTTTCCGTTAACCACGGAGATGAATTGATTTATTTATTTATTTATTTTTTTCAAGAAAGAAGATTCCCTTCCATTGGCCAGAGGCGATTTACATTCACAACTTTGAATTTTCCTTTTGGGAGTTTCTGAATACGATAAACAACGTCATTCAACTTTGAACGAATAATGTCAGTCTTTTCCCAATCTGACTGAATTTTAGGACATTTTCCTTTGACTCTTTTGGGGGCAAAGAGCCAAACTTTTTGTCCGGGTTTGAAATAAACCATATGAGCCTTCAGATCAAAACGGGATTTCATTTTGTCACTCTTCAATGACCAACTCTCCCTTACTCTTTGATAAGTACTCGTGAGTTGATCTTGGAGTTGGTCAACGTAAGTTGCGGGATTGGTGTAATCATTCACATCATTAATAGGTGGATTTCCTTGAAATAAATCAAGGGGAAGTCGTAATTCTCTACCGAAAATCAACATTGCGGGGAAAAATTCAGTGGTCTGATGCTTGGAAGAGCGATAAGCCATCAGAAAAAGAGGGAGCCATTTGTCCCAGTTTCACTGATTGTCGTCAACAAATTTCGCGAGATAATTTAGCACCGTTCGATTCAGTCGTTTAACCATCCCATTCGATTGGGGATGGAGAGGGGNAACATAGGGAGGGCCCCAGATACCTTTCCAGCTAAAACCTCCCAGAAATCATCGCTGAAAAGGCGATCCCGGTACTCACATTCATGTTTGGCTCGATATNCTGATCCCAATGAATTTCGAGCGGCACCCCGAATCGAGAGATCATGTGATTGACTAAGGCATCTGCCACAGTCTCGGCTTGGTGATTGGGATGGGCAATGCCTTCTGGCCAACGCGAAAAATAAACGGAAACCATCAAAACGAACCGATTTCCGTTATCAGTAACAGGTAATGGTCCTAGAATGTGTACAGCAATGGGTTCGAAAGGAAACCCAACATTATAAATTTGGAGCTCTCCTCTGATTCTTGTTCCGGGTCCACTTCGACCGAAGCAGATCAGACACAATTTAGACCATTGTTCGACATCAAACTTACACTTAGCCGAGTAGAATCGTTTCCGGATGTTATCTAGCATCTTATTTACCATGAAGTGACCACCGACGGGTGAACAATGTGAAAGCTCTAGAATTTCCTTGGTTTTTTCTCGCGGAACTACAATTTGATAGACAAACTTCTCCTGATTCCCTGATTCCCATCGACGATAGAGGATTCCATCTCTCAATTCAAGTGAATCCCAGTAAAGTAAATAAATTTTCATTTCAGGGTCTAACTGAGATATGTCTCGCCATTCCGGGCGTTCGTTGTTACGTTTGAATTGGATAATGAATTGAAGTATTGGGTCATCTGACTGGAGTTGTTTCCAATCATAATCTCCATCGACAGTGCAGACGGTTCGTCTGACGCGTTTATCGGAAGTTTCTTCTAGGTAGTTCATTTTCTCACATTTTTTACAAGTGCAAGGACGACGAGAGAGGCCATCTGCATTGCCGTGAAGACGACCAGCTCTGTGTACAATTTCGAAATCATACTGCGAGAGAGCTTCTAACCAATGAAAAATGATTCCTTGCGGATTTTTGAATTATAAAAGCCATTTTAGAGCTGCATGGTCTGTCCTAATCAAAAACTTTCTTCCTAACAGAAAATGATTGAAATTCTCGACTGATCTAACGATAGCTAAAAGCTTTCGGCGAGTGACGCAATAGTTCTTCTCAGCTCGATTGAAACATTTGCTAAAATAGCCCATGACTTTTTCTTTTCCATCCTGGAGTTGTGAGAGAGTCGCGCCCATCTCTGTGGCTGAGGCATCCGTATCGAGAATGAAATCGTTTCCCAAAATTGGTACACAAAGAATTGGAGGGTTCATAAGACAATGTTTCAGTTGATCGGTGCTCTTTTAAGCTTCCTCAGACCAGTTGAAAATGATTCTGTCCTCGGTCAAAGCGTACAGTGGTTTCGCGAGAGATGCATAACCTCTAACGTATTCCCGGTAATAGGAGCATAACCCCAAAAAACTTTTAATCTCTTGTTTTGATTCAGGAGTCGGCCATTCTGAAATAGCAGTAATCTTTTCCGGCAGACAAGCAATTCCTTCNAGGGTTCATAAGACAATGTTTCAGTTGATCGAAGCTCTTTTGAGCTTCCTCAGACCAGTTGAAAATGATTCTGTCCTCGGTCAAAGCGTACAGTGGTTTCGCGAGAGATGCATAACCTCTAACGTATTCCCGGTAATAGGAGCATAACCCCAAAAAACTTTTAATCTCTTGTTTTGATTCAGGAGTCGGCCATTCTGAAATAGCAGTAATCTTTTCCGGCAGACAAACAATTCCTTCCGAGGAAACGATGTGACGGAGATGGGGAACCTTATCCTTGAAGAGGATGCATTTCTTCGGGTTTGCTTTCAAGTTCGTAGAAGATAGACGCGAAAGAACTGAACGAAGGTTTTTCAAATGATCCTCAAAATCATTTCCGAACACGATCGTCTACATAGATGTGACAGATTTTCCCGATCAAACCCTTAAGAACCCCGTTCTTTATTCTGATGAATGTGGCTGGGGCGTTACAGAGTCCGAAAGCAAGAACTTTGAATTGCCAGAGTTCGTTTCCTAATACGAATGCGGTCTTTTCCCTATTTTCCGGTTCTAACTCGATTTGCCAATAACCTGATTTGAGATCAATCGATAAAAACCACTTAGAGCCGGCACTGGCAACGAAATTTTCTTTCGCATTTTGGATTGGCATCGCATCTTTTTTTGTTACATTGTTCACGAGGCGGAGATCGACGCAGAAATGCAAAGAATCATCCTTTTTGTTCTGAAAAACAACTGGCGAACACCAAGGACTACAACTAGGTTCAATAACTCCCTGTTCTTTCATTTCTTCTAAAAGTTTGATGATTTTGTCTTGGTAATGAAAGAGAATAGGACGAACTGGCTGTTTGATCTGTAATGTCCAAATTATTTTAATTTGATTTTATCGCCTAGAATACCCGAAATTGTAGCGATTTAAATATTACTTTTCAACGTGCATGAACGATGCTAGTGACCACAGAATGCGCAACGTATGCATTTCTCAGGGGCCAACAGCACCCCAAAATGCAAGTTGACAAAAAAAAAATACAAAGAACAAAAGTTAGTTCGATGACCGAAGAATAAAGAAATGAAAATGACACCTCCCCCACTCTGGGATCCGGCCAATCGAACTTTTCCAAATCAGTCTCTAAAAACCCTCTCGCGAGTGACCATCAATTTCTTGGTGGAAGATTTCTTTGGAATCGGTCTGACTTTTGTTCGGTTTTCGAATAGAGTAATTAAAAATCGAACTATTCTCGAATAATAGTAGAGAATATAAACCGGCAATAGATCAGGAATACAGTATTCTTTAACCGACGGTAAAAGTGTTTCTTATAAGTGAAGAGAACTTGTTGTGAACGACCGGTGGGTGTGGCTCAATTAGTTATAAGTGCTGGACCTTTAAATTCTGACAATATAAAACCAAATTTCTCATAATAAGTGGAAGAAAGGCTTCTCGCCTAAGTATTTGTGATAGTTTACTGGCAGAGAAACGTGGCAGAATTGCCCTAGGAATCCACAGTCAAAAAGTTGACACCGCAATAGGATAAGGATTATAAATATCAAAATTATGTGAGTCCAATAAACAATTCAATCATAATAAATTCGATCACGGAAATCATTGCAAGGATAGAGATAGAAATTCTATTGATTTACTCATTGTTTTTGTGACCTAACGAAAAGTAAATAAATAAATACGTGAACTGAACTAACTTCAATTCTCTTCTTGTCTTTCCTATTATTGAATAAACCAAAATTTACATCCATTATTAATTCTCCAAGGTAAGAATATAAAAAAAAAAGCTTAGCGTCGTCCAAAATTTCAATTAAACAAATTCTAGCTTTATTAAGGAAAATTAATGAAAAGTAAATAAAGTTGTTCCTCGACGCTGATAACGTCTCCGGACATAACAGATCGGGGAAGAGTTTTCGATTATAATTCGATGTTTTGTCTTCGTGTAACGACCCAAATCTGACGGATTTTTAGAGAATGTTGATTCAAATTCAATAAGAAGTTCTGTAAGTCGTTCTTGTTCTTTTTGATTCAAGAGTTTACATGAATTTTCGAAAACACTCAGTAAATGATCTGGGACATTACGTGAGGAGTTTTGGAAATCAGTAGGATTTATTGATAAAATAGTTTGTTTTACTGAAACAATTTTATCTTCCTTCTCGATATTGAAATTTTGTTGAATAACTGATTGGAAATCTTTTAGTAATCCTGTTTTGTACAAGAAATCCAATCCGAGAATGCAATGATCAATAATGTTAGCGAAAACCACGACTAAATCGAACGATAGATTTCTAATTGTGATATTCACTTTTTTTGTTGCTAGGTGAGGAAATCTTTTTCCAGAGACAGTTAAAATGGAAATGCGTCGAATCACGTCTTCCAACTCATCTAATTTATTTTTGAAGAGCTTGGGATTAACGATTGTAATGTCTGATGCAGTATCAACAACCATAGAGCAAGGAATGTTGTTTATTTTCCCATGAATCTTCAATTCTAAACTAAGTGTTCCTAATTCAGTCGAAATTTGGGAACATTGAACTGTTTTTGAATTTGAACGAGTCAATCCGTCCCCCAACGAATTGACTCTACTTAGTTTCCCGAATTTGTGGAAGTTTGAGTTGAGTTGTTCTGATGTTGAGTGTGATTGTTGTTTCTGTTGTGATTTGCGAAACTATTTTGAGGAAAGTTACGATGTCCGTTACTGAAGTTACGATAAGAGTGAAACCGTTGTGAAGGATTGTAGTTTTGTTGATTATTTTGACGATTTGTTTGGTTATTTGATTGATTACAAAGTTGGGACTCATTACTCAAAATGGGGCATTTATCTGCGTAATGTCCGGGATTTCTGCATTTAAAACAAATGATTCTGCTTCGGTTATTTGAATTATTCCTGCGATCGTTATTGTTTGTAGAAAATCCACAAAAATGTGGTTGAAACCGGTTCGAAGACGATGAGTTCGATGTGCGTTTACTATTCAATAGTTGTGAAATGGATTTGAGTTCTGTAGCTCTTTCCACAGCCCTTTGGAGAGACTCTAAACGTTCTGAGCGAAGGGTAAACTCAATTCGAGAATCATTAATTCCACCGATAAACGAGAGACATGCAATTCGGTGGCGATTCTCCTCTGACATGTCAATGTGTACAAGACGAATGAGTCGTTCAATTTCCTCCGCAAAAATTTGGAAATTTTCTTCTTTGTTCTGTTTTCGCGCTTGCAATTCATTAAAGTACATTCGTGATAAATGTTTCTCATCAAACCGATTATTCAAGAGTGAAGTAATTTTTTTGTAATCTTTCTTTTCGTCATCAGAAATTATTTCCAGAATCACCTGAGCTTTTCTCCGAACTCGAGATAATAATTGAGCCGCTTTACAATACCGAGACCACGATTGTGTACCATCGTAAGTATCTGGTTTGATAAAATCTTTTTTTTTCGACGGAAGTCGACGACTGTTGACCAGAAACTGGTGTTAAAAATCGCGGAATTGTGTGAGAAAAAGCGTTAGGAACAGTAGCAGAATCAGAATTAAAATAATTTGTGGGGTTATCTGATAATCCTGAATGATGAGTAGTTATTCTTGGTCGAGGAATTTGAACATCGTGACAAGCTTGAACAGGAGCAGTATGTCGATGGGTGTCAACGTTGGGTACATCAGCATGGTAGGATCGTTCATTGGTTCTCTGATGGAGGGGATTGGGAGAGACAAGTTCTGAGTGATGAATTTCGACAGGTACAGTGCGTTGATGATTATTCTCAATGGGTGAATCAACATGACGAATTTGTTCATTGATTGTCCAGTAACGAGGATTGGAGGGTACAGGTTCGGGGATAACCGGAATCTCGGATCGACGAAGATTGCGAAGTTCTTCTCTATCTGTGTGACGGCGTTCTTCCAACTCACGACGAATCACATCACGAATATTAGTGATGGTTTCTGTTTGAGTAGTTTCTTGATAGCGACGCATTTCTTCGCGAAGTTTATTCTTCATTTCAATTAATCGGTTGGATAATTCCATGTGTGAATTGACTCGTGAATTTCCCACAACAGGAACAGAATGAGGCCGAAAATCAGAAACCCAGGGGCCAGGGTTGTCTTCTGTAGACTCGGGGGGAAGATTCCTTGTTTTCCGGTGTCGTTTCGGCATCCTCACCAGTTTTTGTTGAACTGTCACTTTTTTTATATTTTATTTGATTTTTATTGTATTTGATTTTTTTTTTTAACGTGGGAACGTTTCAGAACCACTTCTGACATCAATGTTATTTATTGGGGAATCAGAACCAAGATTCAAAAGAAAAGGGCGATTTATTTGACAAAGAGTTGTTGACAGAAGATGGCTTTAGTATCAAGTGAAGTCTGTCCTCCAAAACGATCGTCATCTCGTGACATCCTTCTTCTGTTCCTTGTCTTGTGTTACATATTCGAATTTGAAGGGGGGAAACGCTACATTACAATATTAGAGGGGCAGGGTTATTATGGTACATCAGGTGGACTTTGATGATGAGATTTATCGAGCAGTTGTCGAGGGGGGAATTGATTGGGAAAATGTGCAGTTATCTTGAGATGGAAGGGGTTTAGGGGAAAATGTCAGAAGGGGGTTTTTGGGGAGAATTTCATGACCTACAAAAAAGGTTGTGACGAATGAAATTTTAATGATCCAAAACTGTACTCAATGTATTTATATGTATGGGCGCCAGTTGGCTCTTAATTTTAATTTTAATTTTTATTCGGTAAAGACCAACAAAAAACCGACTGCTCAGCGAAATTTTCTCTCAAGGGGGAAGGAGAACGAAACTCCTTACGTTCGTGGGCTCCAAATCAATCACACAAAAATTAGAATAATAAACACAACAATTTGGCTTTATTATAGAAACGAATTTTCTTTAATACAATCGTCGTACTAGATTTTTAACTCTTCAAAATTAGATTTCACAAAAGTAAGTCCAAGTGAACTCGCGGTTGGCGTCACGAGCCACGGACCTTCCATTTACTCAATATCTTCAGTAGTTTCATTAACAACTTCTCCCGAAATTTACAGAATAATATAACTCGACTCTGACCTTACACAAGTGATCTCCATCGACGTAATTACACCAGACTTTGACTCTTACAATGATAATAATCAATTTTAGTTTAATTTCAATACTTTTACTTGATACTCAATTCTCTACGATCCGACCTGTGTCCTGTCTGTCGGAATACTACCCAGAGGCACACACCGGATTTTTGCACATTGTCCTCGCGAAGCTTTCGGGAGTTTCCGTCTTTATTCGGCAATCCCGAATTTTCCCATTGCCATGAACAGCCCAATTCGCGCGATTTTAATTTTCATCGGACACCGAACGCAGTCCGCTACCCAACAGTACTCAAAACATATAAATCCAAATAACAATTTTTAGTTGACGACAACGTCGTCACAATGCCCCTTATTTATATTAGCCCTCCTGGGCGTGGAATTACAACAGTTCTTTTGGGGTTGTCAAACATGATCGAACGTTAATATAACTTGAACCAGTGTTCAAAAAATTATAAATCTCCACGAGCACCGCCGGTGATTCCGGCCTCCTGGTTACGCAGTCCCCGACTACGATTTGATCGTCCGGGAAGGTCCTCGTCTTTAGGACCCTGGTCCTTTGTCCTCGATTACGATTCTCTGCTGTCCATCCTCACCGTCATCCTCCTGACCCTAGAGAAATTTTTCTCTAGGGTGGTGTCAATGAACATCCTCGCAGAAACAAACGTATTAGTCCTATTGCAGGACGACTCCTGAATGGCTTTCGATAGTTGACAGGGGAGTTTCCCGACGAGACTTGGTTTTACTTAAAAGGCTACTGTTTGCTCAAAGATCAGAGTTGAATTTCAACAAAAAATTTTACCCAAAATAATAACTTCAATTTCTTGACGTCTCTGGCTCCCGACTCCAACGAAAGCCACTCCATGAATCATAATATAAATTTTATAAATTTTATAACAGGTTCTACTAACTAAATCCTATCAATATTAATCGATACAAAAAAAATCAAAATTCAAATCTCTCAGTTGTGTCAGGCCACCGCTCAACGCTTTCCTTCCGACTTTTACACTACTTCAATTCGATTACCTCAATTCCTGGCCCCAGCTCTTGGCTGGTGGAACTCAGGATCTCTTTGGTGGTATCGGCGGAGGTGGGCTACGTGGTGGCGACCGGCATATTCACCGTCGACACTCTCCAACTCGACAACCACCGGTGATGGGACCTCAATAATTCTAAATGGTCCCGCATATTTTGGGAACAACCTCCTGTTCTCTCCCTGCTCAGCATTACACAAAAGATGAGTTTTCTTTAGCACTAATTCTCCAACCTGATATTCTACTTCGCGATGCTTCTTATCATAATGATACTTTTGTTTTACCGAGACTGCTGCAACAAAATCCCTAACTCTCTCTCTCAGAATATTCATATTCTCCATTCGTTCAGCTAAGTCATTCAGAGGAGGGTTGAAATGGTCTTGGGGTGGATTAATTTCTCCTCTTCGATAATTGAGAGGTCGTAACTCCCTTCCAAAGTTGAGAAAAGCTGGGCTTATATTCCCTAACGACGAGTGGGGAACCGTATCAAATGCGTACACCGCATTTCTGAGGAATCCCCCCCACCCTCGGTGGTTATTACCCACGTACGAAGAAATTAGTGTTTTCAGGACGCAGTTGGCCCGTTCCACCGGGTTAGCTTGTGGCCAATAGGGTCCTCCTATTTCCCGGTAGCTTAGTCGGTAAGAGTGCCCGGCGCGTATCTGGGAGACCCGGGTTCGATTCCCGGCTGGGTGAAGCGGAAATTTTTTCTCTCTAAATTCTAATTCTCTTAGAACTCTTAGAATTTTTTTTTTTTTTAGGACTAAATGATTGTGTAATGTCGTGTTCCTCACAAAAATCAGTAATAATTGCACTGCGAAAGGCAAGGGCGTTATCAGTACGTAGAACCTCGGGAGTTCCCCATCGATGGAAGATTTCTAAGAGATAATCCCCAATAACGGGTGCTGTTGCCCAAACTGTACCTCTAGCTTCTACGTAACGAGTTACTACATCCTGTACTACAATTACAAACCTGTGGTGAACTCGACTGGAAGGAAAAGGACCCATTACATCGACACTAACTACCGTCCACGGGGCGCCGTATACCCTAATTCGCATTTTCCCCCCAGGTTGTGGTTGTTCAACCTTAACCCGTTGACATCGGTCACAGGTTCTCACATAGTTTTGAATGTCGTCAGCCATCCCAGGCCAATAATAATACACCTAAGCTCTTTGAACAGTCTTAGTAATGCCAAAGTGACCCGAATTGGGAGCGTCATGGGTTTCAAGAAGGATCCCTCTTCTCTCATCAGGAGGGACGTACCACTTCCATGAGTTAAGATCACCAAGTGTCTCTTCTTTCAACGGCATCAGTCTTGAAATGAATAATTGGGCGTTCTCTAATCGAAAATTTGGATATTCCCCTGGATTCCTCCTAACTTTATCCAACAATTCCTGGTAGCGGTCGACCTCTCTCTAATCGTCTAGCGCCATAAGGAATAACTCAAAATCTTCTTCTTTCTCCACTGAATTAACCTCTTCCCAATCAATCCTTGATAATGCATCAGGAGCCTGATTTTCCGAACCCTTATTATATACAATGTCACATTGGATAGAAGCTAATCTCATAGCCCATCTGGCGAGCCTGCCAGTGGGATCTTTAAGCTTCTTAAGCCAGATCAAACTATGGTGATCTGTAACCACTGTGAACCGAGAGCCTTCCAAGTACTGGCGAAACTTGTGAGACGCCCACAGAATTGCCAGGCACTCCTTTTCAGTGGTGGTGTATTTGGATTCAGCTGGAGATAAAACTCGACTAGCACACGCTATCAAGTGCTCTACTTCATCAAATTTTTGGTGGAGGACAGCTCCAAATCCTTTGTCGTTAGCATCGACATACAAGATAAAGGGTCTTTTGAAGTCGGGGTACGAGAGGACAGGAGCTGTGGACAATCTTTTCTTTAGTTCATTGAAGGCTTCTTGCTGTATTTCCCCCCATTCCCACTCAGGCTTGGCCCCTGTGAGACTGTGGAGGGGTGAGGCAATTGAAGCAAACTTCATAATAAATCGGCGGTACCACCCAGCCATCCCCAGGAAACGTTGAACTTCTTTCCTGTTTCTCAGGACTGGGTAATTCAAAATTGGTGCCAATTTGTCGGGATCAGTACGAAGACCTTCACGATCGATAATAAACCCAAGATACCTAACCTCTGACCTACAAAAATAACTCTTTTCTTGATTAATAACTAACTCCGCTGACTTAATCCTATCCAATACCATTTGTAATACCTCTAAGTGTTCATCGAACCCCGACGTCACCACCAGAATATCATCCAGATAAACCGAAATTTGAGGATCCAATTCTATCCCTATCAGCGCATCCAGCATCCTCTGGAAGGTGGCAGGCGCGTTGCACAACCCATAAGGCATACGCGTGAACTGAAAAAGTCCAAGCCCCGGCACTGTGAACGCGGTAATCTCCTTACTTGATTCATCGAGAGGAATCTGGTGGTACGCGTGGCTCAGATCGACTGTAGATATTGTAACATGATAAAAATCATGTACTGTTCCTCGCCTGAACTGACCGCGGATCATGGGGGGGGGGGGGAAATTAGTCGTTTACCCNGATTTCTTGGCCTTTTCCTGACGTCGCCGTACTGAGGGACCAGACGAGTTTACCCTGGAGTTTTTCGCGTATCAAACGGTGAGCGTGATTTAATTTGTGAGTGCTCGCGTAGTTTTCCGATTCATTTCTCCGGTGGCCATTTTGGACACCATTTGAGTGTTAAAATTCGAGCCTTTTGCCTTCGGGACGCGGCACTCAGTGGCCTTTGGCCTCATTCCTTTATTTTCATTAGTGAATATTAATTATTGCATTCATATTGTTGCTGTTAATCGGTTTTGATTTTGGAACTTTCTTCAATTTCTTCATTCGTGTGGCTTTCGCGTCGTCGTCGCTAGCGGGTGATCCTCGCGACTTAGCGTCTCCCACGCATCTCTGACGTTATTATTATTTGTTTTTGTTGATTAGTATCACTAGGTTAATTACATTTTTTTTTGTTTGTATAGCGTCTTTGCTTGCGGGAGTCCTCTCCTGCACGTGTACAGAATCCTAAGTTAACTCTCGTATGGACGAGCAAAAGATCACACTTAACTTATGATTTAAAAATAATTTTTTTTGTGTTTTGTAAACAGTGGCATATTGTTGAGTACGCTCATTGTAGCCTGTTTCCACACGCCTCCGCGGTTATCTGAGCTAGTCGTGGAACGCGGCTCAACAGTGTGACCTTGTCCTTTGGCGGTTAAAAGGACTGGGGCCCTTTTTGGCATTTTGTCTCCTCTCGTTATTCCCGTCGTTCTAATTCCGGGTTGAGAGAGTCCAAAAGGGTCGCTGAAAGTTCGTGGAGAACCACGCGTCTGAATCCCGCAGACGCGCTTGGAAAAATACCTCACAATATGTATCTCGCTCCCCTCAGTTTATCAAGGATTGAGTCCATTCGAGGAAGGGGGTAAGCGTCCTTCTTCGTGACTTCATTTATCTTACGAAAATCCAAACAGAACCTGTAGGAACCATTGGGCTTTCGGTGCATCACAATGGGTGTTGACCAGCCACTACTAGATGGTTTTATAACCTTCTCACTCAACATACGCTTTACCTCGTCGTGAATAGCCTCTAATATGCGGGGAGAGCTGGAGTAACAACGTTGACGAATAGGTGGATGGCCTTCAACATCAATGTGGTGTTCCGCTAAATGGGTTAACCCGAATTCTTTAGGCAACGACTCGACATGAACCTTCAAAATTTCCTTCAATTTAATCTTCTGATCTGTTTCTAATTCCGCAATACTCCAACACTCAGTCACCTCTTCATCATCTTGACCTGAGCTACTAAATGGATAGCTTTCCGGACTATCCTGTAAACTCCAAGTGCGAGTGAATCCGTCAATACAAAACCCAAATCTAACCACTGAATCCATCCCCAGAATACAATCCATTGATAACTGAGGAGTAATTCGGAATTCCAGAGTTTTTGTGATTCCAGCCACCGTGGCGGGTACCAAAATCAAACCCTCAACCTTCATCTTGTTCCCATCAGCCACTACTACTTCTTTTGAGCGAGTAGAATATAATGGAAGCATTAAATCCTCAGCAATAATTCTACCGATAGAACCAAGGTGTGAACGTTGAGCTTCTGTGTCGATCAGTGCCTTAACAATTTTATCCCCTATCACAACATCAACCGAGATTCGACCATATGACCTACTGGGAGGTGAGATTGAGTGGATTCTCTCCTCCTCCTCATCCTCCACACAGTCTCCTCGAGGGTGAAGCATAGTGTTTTCAACTTTCAAGGGTGGCTGAGAATCATCTTGATCTGGCTTTCCTTTACTTGACTCAAACTTTACATTACTTGACTGACCTGACGAACATGAATCTGACTTTACCTGTACTGGACGTGACCGAACTTTATTGAATAGAGGATTGAATCGATTAATTCGCCCCTTATTTGGAGTTGGACTCATACTTTGAGCCTTTGAGGTTTCCTCACCTACTTCAACGTGACTTGATTGGCTTGGAGGTCATTCTTTTACTCGATATGAATTTACATGGATGATTTCCTCGCGTTGTGCGTGTGGGGAGTTTACCACCTAGGTGGTGGGTCTGCGATTTGGAGGGTCTACTGGTGGCGAGAAGAGTCCACCTCCGACCCTGTCGAGTGGACCCCTTTCCCGTTTCACGTACACGAGGGACATGTCCTGGTAATATATCCAGGAGTCCTACACTGATAACAAAAGAGAGTATCCAGCGAAGGGCACCTCTCGCGAAAATGGCCTACTCCACCGCAATGATAGCAGACATTACGAGAATTTCCCGGCAGTGGATTAGGGGTTGAGGGGGTTTCTTGTTGTGTGGGTAAAGTTCGTGGGGCTAGACGAGGAGAGGGATTAGTCGTTAGAGGAAGTTTACACTTGGAGAATCCCTGGCGAGACTTGGTAAAATTCTTTGGGGCACCTGGGGCATCATCGTTTTTCTTCGGTGATTTTTCGGATTTAGATTTATTGGAAGACTCTAGTTTAGAACTAGAATTGTCTTTACTAGTCTTTTGGGCCTCTGACAAGCCAGGACCCCACTTTACATGACCATTATTTTTATTACAGCGAGCCCACCGATCTTCAAGATCATTTGTGAGTTCGTATAATTCTTCGTAACTATCAAAATGTTGTCTGTTCAAAAATATTAAATAGTCTCCAGATAAGCTGTGAAAAATTTCATCTAATTGAATGGTTTCAGGTACTTGAACTGGTAATCGTCTATACATATCGGCCATTTCTGCAATATATTCAAACGCTGGTTCATTGGGGCGTTGCTGACGATCCCAAATTTTCTGCTGTAGATTCGACCCAGACCCTCCGGTTACGAATGTTCTTTGAAATTTCCTAACAAATTCTGCCCAGGTGAGATAGGGGGATCGAGTCTTTCGATACCAAAGCATAGCTTTATCCTGCAACACTTCTGGTAATAGTTTAATTCTATCTTCAACTCTAATGTTTCTACTGTCACATTTCTCAACAAACTCTACCAGAAATTGTTCAGCTTCTTCACTCTTTTTCCCATAGAATTTTATACCCCAGGATTTTGCTTCTGAAAGAGTTTTTCCCAAGGTCGTCTGATAGCCATGGTCGGGGTTGGGGTCTCTGTACATGGGACGTTGAAGAGTGTACTCCTCATAGGGATTTTGAGGGTAGTACCTGGATTGGTACTGTGGATTAGACGAGTGAGGCACAAAGGGGGGAAGAGTCGGCCCTCTCGTGTCTACCGCAGGCGGTCTAAAAATATTGGATTGACTGGCCCCTCGGAGTCCTCGTACTCGCGACGAGTCTGCCCCTGTGGTGGTGTCATTAGAGGGTCCATAAGATCCTTGGAAATCTTGTACAGTAATTGGGATAGAATGAATTGAGGCCCTAGAGCCCGCAAGGGATGGATGTGGAGGGAGCCCTGTAGGATTTTTGCTGCAGTAACCATTTCTCTAACATTAAATTACTTAACATTTCGTCAATCTCACGACTTCTCTCTTCTACTTCATTTATATTCTCACTGGTAATATTCGTTGCCATACCGTGATTATTTGTGTCATCTGTCGATTTAAACTCATCCTTCGTTTCACGCCATTCGTGAACTTTCTCCTTTATTTTTATTTCCTCTTTACTCCATTCTCGATAGTTCGCTAAACGTTCCAATAATTCTGCCCTTGACCCCGTAATGTCCATACCGACCGCCCCCAGAGCCCTCCTCAGCTCATCGTCAGTCATCATCAACCCACTATCTATACTCTTTACTGAAGCCATTGTAATAATCGAATTGAATACTTAACTATGTGTACTTTACTTTCTAACGTGAGTGTACGTTACGTTATTCCAAAATATCAGTCGCCCAGCGGCGACCCTGAACCCAACCGTATACTCTAATCCTCTATTGTGTGACTGCTTTGGAGCGTTTGTTTACATCTGATGCCGCGCGTGAACGTGAGCGGCCCCACGTAGGGCGCCATTTGTGACGAATGAAATTTTAATGATCCAAAACTTTACTCAATGTATTTACATGTATGGGCGCCAGTTGGCTCTTAATTTTAATTATAATTTTTATTCGGTAAAGACCAATAAAAAACCGACTGCTCAGCGAAATTTTCTCTCAAGGGGGAAGGAGGACGAAACTCCTTACGTACGTGAGCTCAAAATCAATCACACAAAAATTGGAATAATAAACAAAACAATTTGGCTTTATTATAGAAACGAATTTTCTTTAATACAATCGTCGTACTAGATTTTTAACTCTTCAAAATTAGATTTTACAAAAGTAAGTCTAAGTGAACTCGCGGTTGGCGTCACGAGCCACAGACCTTCCATTTACTCAATATCTTCAGTAGTTTCATTAACAACTTCTCCCGAACTTTACAGAATAATATAACTCGACTCTGACCTTACAGAAGTGACCTCCATCGACGTAATTACACCAGACTTTGACTCCTACAATGATAATAATCAATTCTAGTTTAATTTCAATACTGTTACTTGATACTCAATTCTCTACGATCCAACCTGTGTCCTGTCTGTCGGAATACTCCCCAGAGGCATACACCGGATTTTCGCACATTGTCCTCGCGAAGCTTTCGGGAGTTTCCGTCTTTATTCGGCAATCCCGAATTTTCCCATTGCCATGAACGGCCCAATTCGCGCGATTTTAATTTTCATCGGACACCGAACGCAGGCCGCTACCCAACAGTACTCAAAATATATAAATCCAAATAACAATTTTTAGTTGACGACAACGTCGTCACAAGGTCTTCTGATGCTTCATTCTAAAATCATCCGTTTTTGAAATAACTGTAAGATTAACACAAAGGGAAATTTTGATTTATCACGTTCTGATGATGAGATTTTTCTACGTTTTGTCAACATTGGAATTATCTCGAGAACGAGTGAGTTTAGGGGGAAATGTCAAAAAGTATTTTTTGTTGGAAACCTCTTCAGCTACAAAAAAGGTTTTCTGACATTTTTCGATTAAATCATCGGTTCTTGAAATAAATGCACTTTTAAAAAGAAGGAAAATTTTAATTTGTCATTTTCGAATAATTCCTTTTTTTTTTCGTTGTGTTAGAAGTGGAATCATCTCGGAAATGAGAGGTTCTAGACGAGAATGTCAGAAGACCTTGTTTGGAGGGAAAACTGAATTTAAGGTGGATTGGGAAAGGGGTAGTGGAAATGCCGGTGAAAAACGAACGCACTGAGTCTATAAAAAATATACTGATTTATTCGGTGGAATCGAACCACCTTAGCGTCACTTGTTACACTCTGGAGACTTTCTGAATAATATACTGAATAATAGGAGACTGTATTGAGAATTTAAATAGGAGATGTACTGAGAAAACAAAATGTCTCGAACGGGTGATGTACTGACGCTGTTCGGACAACCGAAAGTAGCTTTAGAAAAACGATATACTGCTCGCTCAACTCATTTGCTACGACTCTCTACGACTGACTGCCTGTAACTAACTCTGAGATTCGGTGATTGACTAGGCCTGACCGTTGACGCGAGGTTTCCCGAAGATTTTCGTAAATGGCCGATCTGTGGTCAACCGTTGATGTACTGAATTTTAACTGCGTTTCAAACAGACCTTTTTTGTAGCTGATGAAATTTCCAGCAAAAAGTGTCTTTTGATGTTTTCGTTTAGAATCAACCGTCATCGAGATAAACATGATATTTGACTATTTTATTCTTTAATTACCCATAAATTATCGACTAATACATATGAAATGCACCTCTACCTGCCCATTCCATCACTGTGATCCACTCTTTGACACTTCTGCGTAACTTATGAATATAGTAGATGAGGAGAGATGAACGTTCCAAAGAATACTACCAAGGAACACACTATTTATGTCTAAATCATCCTCTCCCCTCTTTAAAGTCCCCGTACTGTCATTGGCGGGCCCCGAATTCCGGCACAGACAATACAGAAGATGTTTGTTTACATACCTCAACGACGGGTCGATATGAGTCACAACACACGATTATAAACACAACAGGCTAATGGAGGGTTTTGTAGTTGAGAATGAAGATAAAGTGGCCCTACACTTTTCTGTGATGAATTTGCTTCTTACCACAATAATATGCGCGTGAAATTACGTCACGGCACTGGAATCGTCGCACTTCTCACTCTTTCTTTCAGCGGTGCTCGACGCCGGCTACTCACATGGTCTCTCTTACACGTTAGCAGTGCAGTGCGCCTACAATGCTGTGATGTCACAGCGAGTGAATCGGGCGTTCAAACCCCTAAGTTATCAGTTATTAAGGTTAATTATTCGCCTAAAAATCGACTCCTATTCGTGTCATCCACACAGGACTGAGTAGTCGCAGTGCATTGTATTATGTCTCTGTCATTTTTTTTTTAAATTATTCATTATATTTCAATTATATTCCATATTGTATCATGTCATATTTTTATTTCATTCGTTCATTTTATTATAGTTATTATTTTATTTTTATATCATTTCAATTATATTTGTGACCGCGTTATCTGACGGGTGAAACTCCTGAAAAGGGTTTTTGGGGTGTCAAATAAGCGTAACAAATAAGACGGGATAAATTCAATGAAATAATGTATTTCCAACTAAACTTACAAATAGATAGTGAGGCCTTTTGACTCTTATCTAGGGGGAGAGTAAGGCCAAGTGACTTGAACACGCGCAATATCGGGGAGGCTCTAATTAACAAATAAGGGAAGAGTTTAGTTGTGTCTAGGGGTGTCTCGACTCTTACAATAATTATCTCACTGGGGGGGAAAGAAACAAAAGCGTGGGCTCACCGCTGGGGGGACGGAATGGGAAGATAAGGCTGCAGAAATAGTGACTGGGAAAAGGGGAAAATAACTCGTACTCTCGATGCTGGGGAACTGTCCGGGGTAATTAACACCTGGGCCTTCTCGAGGTCCTCTCCAGGGGATGCTGAGCCTCTTCTCCACCTCAGGGTCTCCTGGTTGATCTCTCCGATGTGGGATGAGGTCTTGGACCTCTGGAGGAATGTTGGTCAAGATCCTCCAACAATCCTCTTTATATTGTTATATTTCTCTGGGCACAATTGATACGATGCGTTAACTGGGGCAGTCGTGAGACGAGTGGCTTTCCTTCCCGTCAATGTCTTCTTCGCAGGGGGGCAGATCGAGGTGGGCCAGGAGCGGAATCGTCATCCGCTTTTCGGGTGCCTGAGGTGAAGGGTGCGTTCTTCGGGGTTTCTTCCTGGGGTGCCGGTGTTCCACTTTTCGTCTACGGCCGGAACTGTTCTCCATCTTGGGGTCTCATCGTTGCTGGTCGAGAGGGACGGAAGGGCGAGGTGGGGAGGGAAATAGAGTAGTCGTGGGGGGAATGATAAGGTAGCCAGCGGTGGCCAAATATATAGTATTAGGGGGCAGTATAATTGGGGGAGATAAAAAGTATAAAAAATAATGAAAAATAAAAAGGTTGCCTCGTCACATATTTTATATTTTATCATTTTATATTTATATTTCATTCGTTGATTTTATTATAGTTATTATTTTATTATTTTATATTTATATGTTATTATAAAATATATATATATATATAAATCCCAAAATATAAATTTTAAAATTACAGGGACCGGATCTTTCGTAACATACCACAATAGCATAGGCGAGCAAGAAACTCCACTGTTGTTTGTTTATTCAAGCCGGGCTTCGTGATCGAATTTCAAAACAAACGAAACGCCTTCATCACTCCAGCGGTGTATCAAATACTGAGAATTCGAATTATTTTCTCTTTTTGATATCAAAAAATTGAATGAGTTCAGACAGAACGTAGATGTTTTTCCCATTCAATTCGTCGAGTTTTTATTTATTTTGCAATTCACGTTTCATTTTTTTTTTCCAAATTTTCTTTCCAAATTTGCCTGTGGGGGGGGGGCGGCGATCATAAAACCCTGCCCACGGACTGAGTAACAGAAAAAATTGTTCGCCACTCTGCCGAAAACTACTTTTCTCAGGATTGGGTTTGTAATCCTCGCGCCTTCGCCTCGGACTGCCAGCTCAAAATCGCTAGAAATATTCTTCACGGCCTCGCAGTGACGAAATATACTATTGACGAAAAAATTTACGGGATCGCAAAATCCCCTTCCTGGATGCCATTTTCCGTTGTGCTCTATTTTTTGGTATTATTTTGACAAAATTTACCGTGCTCCAGAGGAAGTTACTATACAGTTTACGATGTATGCGTTATGGACTGATGTTATAACAACATTTCGAGTGGATTAATCACTCCCTCTACCCCTATGTGTATCGAGAACTTGACAGAAATCTTACCCACTATGACGAGACCTAGAAGAATCTGGAGATACCCATGTAGTTGCAGGTACCCATATATCCCTCACAGAATAAATAATGAAAGGGAAAAATCATCGGAGCCAAGCAAGAAGTCTTCACAACACATTCGCAACATTCGATATTATTGTTCCCACAATGTTAACAAAATTCGATGAACTCGGAGAGAATAACTTGGACATGGAACAAAAGAAAGCGTATGTAGGAATTGTTTTTTATAATTTCATCCATTTATTATAGCTGCTGGCAGCAGCTATTCAACAACGTGTGTTATTGTCCGTTAAACCGTATTTAGATATTGTGTTGTTATTGTCCGTTAAAAAATATTTCGACATTCTCCTCGTAAACTTCTATGAAATCTATTGCTGTGATCTCGTGGACATCCAAGAACAGGCGACGTAGGGCCAACAGACTGGCAGCGGATTTCGCGACCAGGCAATGCTTGAAGATCATCACTTCACCTTCAGCATAACGGTGATCATTGACATGGATGCTCAGTCCAAAGGACCTTGCGTCCCACTGGAAATTCTGGAAAAAAATTGATATGAATATGTAAGCGGGACGCTATTGTTCATATCTAATTTAATTTCAATTAAATTCAATTTAATTTTTTCAATTCATCGCAAATTAATCGATTTAATCTTAGTTTTGAGGCTTTCGCGGGCATGATTAATGAAATCTTTGGCTTCCGGATGGATGCCGGGTTTGGATTCAGCGTTGCGCCGACGTTTCGCAAACATTGCAGTCTGCATCTTCAGGGCTATGAGCTCCGATTCTGAGCTCCGATGTCTAGGGGTAGTCCTTATATGCCTTCCCTTGTGGCGGTCGGGGAAGGGGAAGGGGGGGGGTGGTCAGCCAATCATATATTTTTAATTGATCAGCTGGTCAATTAAAAAACCGGGAGGACGGTTCCTTGATCCGTGTACTGATCTTCCTTCTGGTTTCTCCAATGTACACTTTCCCGCATGAGCAGGGGATCTCGTACACTCCTGGTGTGCTCAGAGGTGGTCTTGGATGCTTTGCACTTGGCAGCATCTGTCCGATCTTCTTTGGAGCCTGGAAGATCGTTCGAATGTTATGTTTGCCAAGTACTCTACTTATGCGTTCTGTTGTGCCTCTCAGATAGGGGAGGAGGGCCACTTTTGGTCTTTCCTGGTTTTCCTCAGGATTAGTCTCCTCTTCGGGAGATGAGAGCTTGCTCTGTAGCTTCTGCTTGACATTCCGAATTTGTTGGATGTTATATCCATTCTTGGTCAGAGCTATCTCAAGATGTTCAACTTCACTGTCAACGTTGGAGGGTTGAGAGATTGTAAGTGCTCTATACATTAGGGAGCTAATAACGGAATTCTTTTGGGAGGGGTGGTGATGGGAGGTAGCATTGAGATACCTATCTGTGTGGGTTGGCTTGCGATATACTTGGTGGCCTAGAGTGCCGTCCTCGTTGCGTCGAACCAGGACATCTAGGAATGGAAGACATCTATCTTGTTCAATTTCCATAGTGAACTTGATGCTCACGTGCTGAGTATTCAAGAACTCCAGGAATTCAGTTAGAGCAGTCTTTCCATGTGGCCAGATGACAAAGGTATCGTCCACATACCTGAACCCTACAGTAGGTTTCTGAGGTGCTGACTTCAATACTTCGTTCTCGAAGTGTTCCATGAATATATTTGCAATAATCGGGGAAATGGGAGACCCCATTGCCGCTCCCGATTTCTGCTCATAGTACTCTCCTTTGAACTGAAAGTATNTAGAATTCTCCTTCGAACTGAAAGTATGTAGAAGTCAGGCAGTGCTCAATTAAGGGAAGGAATTGGGAATAAATGTTATTGGAATTCTTGATGATTTCCAAGGTTTTTGAGATTGGGACGTTAGTGAAGAGTGATTCTACATCGAAACTAACTAAGATATCATCTGGAGAAGTCCGAAGATTTCTAAGTTTGTTGACGAAATCTAGTGAGTTCTGAATGTATGAACCATTCAGGCCAGTCAACTTTTGGAGTGGTCTCCTGAGAAACTTGGCCAGCTGGTAAGTTGGCGCTCCAATGTTGCTGACAATGGGACGGAGAGGAACAGACTCTTTAT
>NW_021681492.1:23475-43425 GCF_001412515.2 Diachasma alloeum
GTTTCAGCATTGCGCCGACGTTTCGCAAATTTTTTCGTCTGCATCTTCAGGGCTATGAGCTCCGATTCTGAGCTCCGATGTCTAGGGGTAGTCCTTATATGCCTTCCCTTGCGGTGGTGGGGGAAGGAGAAGGGGGGGGTCAGCCAATCATATATTTTTAGTTGATCAGCTGCTCAAGATCCAGCCAATCATATATTTTTAATTGATCAGCTGGTCAATTAAAAATATATGATTGGCTGACCACCCCCCGTTCCCCTTCCCCCACCACCGCAAGGGAAGGCATATAAGGACTACCCCTAGACATCGGAGCTCAGAATCGGAGCTCATAGCCCTGAAGATGCAGACTGCAATGTTTGCGAAACGTCGGCGCAACGCTGAATCCAAACCCGGCATCCATCCGGAAGCCAAAGATGTCATTAATCATGGCCGCGAAAGCCTCAAAACTAAGATTAAACGCCTCCACGGAGAGGCTATTCTTGGGTCGGTGAATTTATTCACCAAACTTAGGAAGTTCTTGCACGTCCAACTGTGCTCCCTAACTTTTTTAAAAAGGTGCCGTAACCATCAAGTGGTACCGAAATTCCTCCGTCTGAGGAATCCTGTCCCATCGAAGCAGGCAAATGCCATCCTCCGCCAAGCGTCGTTGAGATTGGTCAAGGAGAGAATAACAGCAGCTAAGAAGAACCTCGCCCATCTCTCCACACAGCTTCTCGATCTCCACCTTCTTCTGGCTCAGACGTTGGAGTCTCAGCTGTGGGAGACTCTCGATCGTGTTACACACGAACAAACAGTCCGAACAGCTGAGATGAGAACGGAGAGTCAGAGGGGTAAGTTCAGGAAGTTGATCCCCCAGGAGAAAGTCCCGACCCACACTCACACTGTGAAGAATCTGAGCACGTATGAGCTTAGTGAAGCACAAGTATCTGTGTTGGCAAAAGGACACAACTTCGCTGTTGCCCCCAAAAAGATCCCCACCGAGGAAATCATCAGTCGCACCGAGACAGCGATTTACCATCTTCCTCAGGAGACCAGCAACGAGATCCGGAGAAAGTTGTCCAACATCCTCCACAAGGCCACCCCCCCTAGTGACAATATCACCAGGGAGGAACGCCTTGCACTGCGTAGTCTAAAGGAAAATAATGATTTGATCATTCTTCCGGCAGACAAAGGCAATGCCACGGTGGTTATGGATAAGGACGACTACTCCAGTAAGCTCAGTGCGATGTTGGGTGACTCCAGAGTTTACGTCAAGCTCAGGAAGGATCCTACTCGTACAACTGAACGAAAAACTGTTGATCTCCTGAAGAAGGCTGGTCTCTCCGCTGACTTGACGAAATTCCTCACTCCTAAAGAATCCTTCCCTCCTAGACTCTATGGACTCCCCAAAATCCATAAAGAGTCTGTTCCTCTCCGTCCCATTGTCAGTAACATTGGAGCGCCAACTTACCAGCTGGCCAAGTTTCTCACGAAACCACTCCAAAAGTTGACTGGCCTGAACGGTTCATACATTCAGAACTCACTAGATTTCGTCAACAAACTTAGAAATCTTCGGACTTCTCCAGATGATATCTTAGTTAGTTTCGATGTGGAATCACTCTTCACTAACGTCCCAATCTCAAAAACGTTGGAAATCATCAAGAATTCCAATAACATTTATTCCCAATTCCTTCCCTTAATTGAGCACTGCCTGACTTCTACATACTTTCAGTTCGAAGGAGAATTCTATGAGCAAAAATCAGGAGCAGCAATGGGTTCTCCCATCTCCCCGATTATTGCAAATATATTCATGGAACACTTTGAGAACGAAGTATTGAAGTCAGCACCTCAGAAACCTTCTGTGTGGTTCAGATATGTGGACGATAGCTTTGTCATCTGGCCACATGGAAAGANCAAAAATCAGGAGCAGCAATGGGTTCTCCCATCTCCCCGATTATTGCAAATATATTCATGGAACACTTTGAGAACGAAGTATTGAAGTCAGCACCTCAGAAACTTTCTGTGTGGTTCAGATATGTAGACGATAGCTTTGTCATCTGGCCACATGGAAAGACTGGTCTAACGCAATTCCTGGAGTTCTTGAACAATCAGCACACGAGCATCAAGTTCACCATGGAAATTGAGCAGGACAGATGTCTTCCTTTTCTGGATGTTCTGGTTCGGCGCAACGAGGATGGCACTCTGGGCCACCAAGTATATCGCAAGCCAACACACACAGGCAGGTATCTCAATGCTACCTCCCATCACCACCCCTCCCAGAAACACTCCGTTATCAGCTCTCTCATGTATAGAGCACTTACAATTTCTCAACCCTCAAACGTTGACAGTGAAGTTGAACATCTTGAGACAGCTCTGACCACGAATGGGTATAACATCCAACAAATTCGAAAGGTCAAGCAAAAGCTACAGAGCAAGCTCTCATCTCTCCAAGAGGAGACTGTTCCTGAGGAAAACCAGGAAAGACCTAAAATGGCCCTCCTCCCCTATCTGAGAGGCACAACAGAACGCATCAGCAGAGTACTCGGAGTAAACAACATCCGAACGATCTTCCAACCCCCAAAGAAGATCGGACAGATGCTGCCGAGCGCGAAGGATCCAAGACCAGCCTTGAGTACACCAGGAGTGTACGAGATCCCTTGCTCATGCGGGAAAGTGTACATTGGAGAAACCGGGAGGAAGATCAGTACACGGATCAAAGAACACCAGCGGTGCTCCAAATACGGTCACTTAGAACAGTCTGCCCTGGCTGAACACTGGATGGATACTGGACATACTATCCACTACGACCAAGCCAAAATGCTGGCCAAGTCTCAAGGGTATTTCGAAAGGAAATACCGAGAGGGTTTGGAGATCCATAAAAACCCTAACAACCTCAACAGGGACAGAGGATATCAAGTGAACCCCATTTGGAAAACCGTCCTCCCGGTTTTTTAATTGACCAGCTGATCAATTAAAAACATATGATTGGCTGACCCCCCCCCTTCCCCCACCACCACAAGGGAAGGTATATAAGGACTGCCCCCACACATCGGAGCTCAGAATCGGAGCTCATAGCCCTGAAGATGCAGACTGCAATGTTTGCGAAACGTTGGCGCAATGCTGAAACTCAACGCGGCATCCATCCGGAAGCCAACCACGTCAAAAGTCTCATTTGTTTCACAGCATTGTTGGTGGCCTCTGAGCCCATAGTGTATAGGATGACGGAGGAATTGTATATATTAAGAGAATCTATATCGGCTGTTATTTCAGCAGCGTATAATGCCTAGCTTCGCAAAGTTTTGTATGGTACTGATATGGTGAAGTTATATGTGCATGCGCCTCGTACACAGTGCAATGGCCAACTGCCAATAATTTGTTTGAACCCTACTAGTAGATGTGACCCAGTAAACATTTTTTCGTTCCAAATACATTCTTAGAATGTTCCGATCGAACCTCGAAACTTTCCTGGAATCATCCCGAAATTCATTCCACGAATGTTCTAAACGGAAAATATGCCATCCTAAATACGATCTCAGAACATTTTTCGGAAACGTTCCGATTCGTATCTGGGACGATTCAGGTTGATAAAAAAGCAACCATATCATAACCATATCCAGAACATATTTTGAAAATTAATTCTGCAGAGAATGGTAATGGTGGGGACTCAGCGAATACTCTTCGATTGTTCTGAGTGCCAACTTCGCATTGGTATCTAGAATCATCGTCATTGACCAGTCTGGTCCGAACTGTTCGGAACGTATCTAAAATGTTTACAGCTATATGGTCCATATACAGAACCAACCATCGTTTTGGTAATATTCTATTTATATATATCAAAAGCATTTTTTTGAAACGTGATGGGAACGAATTATTGTAAGGATTTGGCCATTTGGTCATGGGGGTAGGACAATTAATCAATAATTCATGTGTAATATGTTTGTTTATTATGGAATCCCTCACATATAACAAAATGTGAATAATGAAGTGCTTAAAACGTATCTATAGTCATTATTACCAGTTAAAGAACTCAAATATCAGTATCACTCACTCTTCTATATTACTTATAACATGTAGGAATAGAATTGAAATAGAAAGAACGAAACATTATGCGAAGATTAACTGATAATTGAAGAAAAGTATCTCATGATTGGATTGGGCACGCTCATTACAAAATTTATACATCTTATGACTAAAACCACTTACATTTTTTAGTTAGGTACGTATGAAGTCCTTAAATCTAGTGCTTAATGTACATCAATTTAATAGTGATAGAAAAAAGAACAAAATGAAATCATATTAAATCTAGTACTTCGTGATATGAATCAGAAAAACCGAAGAAGTGAATGCTAAGACAAACAAATAATTATTCCGGGAAATCGGTCCGTTTTCCAAAAATTGCCTCAGTTGTTTCGTTACTTCGTCACGATGTATCCTTTTTTTTATCAATATTGAGCAATTGTTCATATCTCACAGAATATGAGTATGGGAAAAAAGCACGATTGGGCATTGCCTGCTTTAGTCTATACAGCCAATACAGTATCAGTTTGTCATGGTTGATCATCATCGTTATTGGCATCGTTTCCACCTTCTGCGTTGTTTCTGGCATCAGCGTTTGCATTCATGAGGTTGTCATCATCTCCTTGTGGTTCCTCAGGTGCTGCAGCATTGGGTGGTAGAACGCCATTGATATGAGTAGTTTCTAGACTTCTTGCCTTCACAAGGACCTTCATCAGCTTGTCCTTCAGCTCACATTTCAGCCATTTGTCTCCAGCTGCTTCTTTCGTTCCATCTGCAAAATGTATAGTGATCAGAGTTAGTTCTCTATACAAATATCAGTAATATGATATTGAACCTATATATATATATATATGTATGTCAACCACGCACAATGATGACACTTTCATATATTATGTGGTTATTTTGGTGACAATTGGTCACTTCGATGACCGTCACCATTTGCACCATATATTAACTGCGCATTTCTGTAATCGTCATCAAACTGCATTTGACGTATATATATGTGAATTTTTTGGAAGTCATTAAATTAGCCAATTCATATACATTGGTCATTATGGTAACGGTAACTAAACTGACCACATGGAGATCAGATGGACACTTTCATTCACGGAATCTTATATATAGGTCATTTTGGTGACAATAATACGAATGAAAAAAAAAAGAGCAACAATAATTTTTTTTCATCACACCGTGCGAAAAAGTAACTTTTTAGGCACGCTTCGCGTACCTCAAACATCCCTTTTCCACACATTGTGATGAAAAAAATCGTTCGATACTCGTGAGAAAAGTTTTTTTTTGACTCGTGGAATTATATCACTCACCTTCGGCTCGGGCTATAACCCTCCCACGACCCAAAAATCACTTTTCTGCACTCGTATCGAAATATACTATTTTTAATTAAGAACGACATTAATAATTTTCTATATGCTATTAAGATTAATTGAATATTTTCGTGTCAACAATCAATGAAAAAATGATCGATAAAAAATTTGAATCAAAATTAGACTTTCTCATGATTGTCACCAAATAGTATTCCAGTTATATTGGACTGAGGGGGGGAAAATAGATACTGTGGTCTGGGAATTGTTATTGTATAATGATGAGCCGCTTTTTATGAACATAAAAAGTTTTGACTTCTATGGGCATTGGGAAAGGGTGTGGAAGGTCCAAAGACAGTGCCTGTACCAACAAAGATTATTATTATTATTTTCATCATCATTATCATTATTATTTTTGTTATTTAAAAATAAAGGGGCACAATGTGTTTCAAATTAAGAACGTCACATTCTTAAATTAAGAATTTAGGGAATTCACAAATTAAAACAGAAATACTTTGGAGTGAATCTTCCATTCTTAATTCAAGAATATTTTTTCCGTGTATGCTTACTACGTTCATTACAATCAGCGCACACCTTAATGTTAATAACAACAGTTGAGTATTTAAAAAAAATACAAATAATTACAAAAAATGCCTCTTGTTCACTGATAGATGATCTTAATACAATTAAACGGTATTACTTGTATTGAACTTCCGTTTGCTAACACTAGAAAATTTGAAAGTGTAAAACAAAAAGCAAAAAATTAATAAATTCTCCCGTTTCAAGTAATTATCGCGTTTTTTTGTATTTTTTTTTCTCAAATGGAAAGACACAAATTGTATTGTTCTGAAAGTTTAAAAGTTTTTAGGCCAAATAGTTTTTAAATTGTTATTAGGACGTCTTTTAGGATATTCTAAAAATCCAATCATCAACTCCAACACATTCTGTCTGGTTTTTCATTATTATTATTTTTTGTATTTCCTTATAATCTGCTAAAAAGAGCCAAAAGACGTAATTTAAATTTTGAAACTTGAGTGAGGAGAAATCTATATTTTTCACTTATGCTCATTTGGGTATTTCTATTAATAAATTGTCGACATCTTTAACCAAATATCGTCGGCCAGCCAATGTCGTCGATGTAGTCGCTAATGACCCTTGTCTTCTGTTGCTTGGATTCTGCGGTAAACGAAGTTGATCAAACCAAAATACTTATAGCATCCGTTATCAATATCCTACGAAATACTGGATGGTAAACGGATTTCATATCAGTTATGGAAGAGTCCAACTGTTTCATTATCATCAAGAGTCTTCCAATTATACGAAGTCTTTGGCAAATTATCCAAGGGCATGAGCAGGTATACTTTTAGCATAAATCATTTCCATACTTTATTATCAGCTCATCGTTTTCAATCAGCCTGAAGTATTCATCTCTTCTCATACCATAACATGCTTTAATATGACGAAGTTTATTGTTAGCACTTTTGTAATTTGTTTCCTCTTTCCACTGGTCTTCTTCAGATGATTCAGGCAACAATGATTCGTCAGAGTCATCTTGAATAAGCGACAATGACTGGTTTTCTGCAAGTACACAAATACTACTCACTAATTTGTCTTCCACAATAGTTAAAAATCATATTTCGGTACCAAATTGCTTTGCCTTTTACAATGTAACTTCATTCGCACCGGAAAAAATATTATTTTTGAAATAGCAGGTCTGACACAGTAGTTTAATTAATAAGTTTTATGTAAAAACCAATTATTCAATCAACGATTAAATCAAAAATTGAAATTAAAAAAAATTTTAACAGGTACGAAAAAAATTGATCGAAAATCCTATCTGATTGAATAGAAACAGGATATGAATGTTGTCGATTCCTGTCTACATTTTTTTATCTAATCGAATAGAATTCCCGAAAGAATTTTTTCATACATAAAATATTAAACAATGATGATTTGAAAAGGTTAAACATCTATGCAATCCATTATTTTTTCACTCTTTTGTACAATGTATTCAATAGTAAGAGAAATCATCGAAGTAGCCGATTCTCATAGAATCGAGTCATCGAAATATATTGTCTTGATAATTCAAATCTCACAGTTAATCACTGTCTCAATAAAAACAGTCCACTTTTTCTGTTATAAATTTTCTTCACTGTCAATCAAACGATGGAATAGAAAAAACTCCACTAACAAATCGCAACACAAAAAAAATGATGAAAGCCGTTGGTGAGACGCAATGGACAATATGATGATTTTGTCATCAAAGTGACCATTCACTGTGTCAGGTTTTCTGTAGTATTTCCAAAGTTCTACGACGATGAAATTATGGCGAGGAAATTTTCAACTCCGTATCAGAATCGAAAAATATACAGAAAACAAAATAGTGAAAATAATTATCAAAGATCTGTCAACTTTCTAAACTTGAAGTAATCATTATTTTTATTAGGTTTAGTGGTAAATCGACTAATAAATTTTAAGAGTGGTAAAAATGCTTGTGACAGTTTGATGGACACTTCGATAACTGAAGTCAACCAAAATGATCATCTGATGGTCAATGAAGATTTTATGTCGAATTGTAAATTATGTAAAATATTAAGGCTGTACAAATGATACATAAGAACAGTGAAATTTGCAGTAGTATCAAATTTAATCTTGCTGTATTTTCTCTCAATTTTTTAAATAAATTTTTGTTCCAAATAACCATTCACCGTATCAGGTTGTCCGTAAAATTTCTGTAGCTGCATAGCTACATCGCATGATGATGATATTATAACAAGAAAATTTTCAACTACATATCAAAATCAAAAAATTTTCAGAAAAAAAAAGTGAAAATAATTTTTGAAACACTGGTCAACTTTCTGTACCCAAATTAATTTCTATTTTTATTAATTTTAATGGTAAATCTACTTCTGAATTTAAAAAATGGTAAAAATGCTTGTAACAGTAGATGGACACTTTGATAACTGAAGTCACCAAAATGACCACCTCAGAGTCAACGAACATTTTACGTCTAATAATGAATTATGTAAAATATTAAGCCTGTACAAATGCCACATAAGAATATTGAAATTTACAGTAGTATGAAATTTAAGCTTGCTGTATTTTTTCTCAAGTTTTTTATAAATTTTTGTTCCAAATGACTTGAGCTTTTTTGTAGCTCTGCGATGATGATATTATAGCAAGGAAATTTTCAACTAAATATCAGAATCGAAAAACTTACAGAAAAAAAAATGTGAAAATAATTTTTGAAACACTGGTCTTCCTGTACCGAAATTAATTTCTATTTTTGTTAATTTTAACGGTAAATCTACTTCTAAATTCAAAAAATCGTAAAAATGCTAGTAACGGTACATGGACACTTTGATAACTGAAGTCACCAAAATGATCACCTGATGCTTAATGAACATTTTACGTTTAATTACAAATTATGTGCAATATTAAAGCTGTACAAATCAAGCATAAAAGCATTGAAATTCGCAGTAGTATCAAATCGAAGCTTGCTGTATTTTTTCTTAATTTATAGATAAAGTTTTTTCCCTTTCATCTTTATTTTTAAAATATAGTTAAAAAAACAAAATGATAAATCTGTAATTTCGTCCATGCTAAAAATAAAAACGTTCAAAATTGTGGTTGTTTCGCTTGAAAATTAACTCCTCGTATTTTCGATATCATTAAACATTAAATTTTTCTCTTATGATTCAAGTGAACAATATAATCAAGCGGTAAAAGGAACTGATAGAAAAATCTATTGATAAATCGATAATTTATTAAAAGTTGGCAATGCCGTTTTTGACAAATTCTTGAACATTAATATAAATTAATCAATGGAAATGACGAATTATTTTTCTGAATGAAAAAGAACTTTATTCGAATATTTTTTTTTTATTTTCACATATCAAAACTCATAAACATAATTATCAACTGGTGAGTATCATCTGTATCAATATTTTTCTCAATAAACTTAGGAATTATTTATATATAATATGTTATCATGTTAGACCAGGTCATTCGTCAAAGCCACTTTTCTTTTGGACACCTTAACTAATGGTTTCTGAGTAATAAAAAAATAGTTTTATAATTAAATTACTTCTGTTTTATAAAATTAGTTCAATTATTTTAAAAATACTGTAATCATAAAAATGACTTCCCAAAGAACCATTTTTTTTGTCATTTAAAAATGGCACTTTGTAATGTTGAAAAATATTCTGTGTTACAAAATTTCTTTGTAACTTTAAAGTTATTTTCTTGATTAAGTCATTTTCTTAGGTTGAAAAAACCTTGTTCAATTGCCGAAATGATTTTTTTAATACGAAAAAATTACGTAGCGCATTCAAAATATTTTCTTTTTTGTTGGAATGAATTGAATATGTTTTTTAACGCTTTGTAACACTTTGTTTCAACACTTTGTAACACTTCATAGAAAAAATATTCTATAATGACTTGAGCGTCCTGTAACTATAATCATACCTTATTGTGCAATTATTTAGCTCTTTTTAATTTCTAACATTTTTCTATGCATACTTCAGTCTGATTTGACATAGAACTAAAAACCCTCTGGAAACTAAATAAAATAACAAAACAAATAAAAACATCAACGAATGAATACTCAGTTTAACATTAATTGCATAATGTTATTATAACTGATAATCAAGTACTATCACCAATAAAACTTTGGTTTCCCTTTGAAAATCTTTAATACACTGTGTAATCTAGCACCGGACGTGAAATTTATAGAAAAAATGAAATAAAAGATGAATAAAAGAAAATGTTGTGAAGAAATGAATTAAACGTGTTTGACGATCAATGTTTTCAGATAAAATTTTTGAAAACTTGAGAGGAAACCAACAAAATGTTTGTTTAAATTTCACGTGTTTGCTCGCTACTAATCTTCTTTGAATTTAACTTCTATAGGCTCACACTCTTTTTGTTTTCATTAAAGTATGACATTCTTCGACAACTTGAAAAAATAAAAAAAGAAAACTCATTACTCAGTTCCACAGTAATTAAAAAGAAATAATTGAAAATTGAAATAATTCGGAAATTAAGAATCACACTGTATTTTGAATTAAGAATTTCACATTCTAAGCTTGAAAATATTGCAATTCTAATTTAAGAATATTAATATTTTTAAACCAAACATAAAATACTCTTAAACGGAGAATATTTGTTTTTCATGTTGTAGTGGCGTATATTGAGCAGTCACAAACTTTTGTACATCTTTGAAAAAAAACTAAGCAAATAATTGCTTAAATGACACGTAATTTCTCCTGACGTGATAGTTAAAATTTAAGTCGACAGATTCAAATTGTATTTTTTTTTCTCATTGGACGCCCATGTACGAATCTGATCTACAGTTCGTTCCACTGCTGGATGCTGCTTTAGGAAATCTTTAATTTGTTTTGTTGAAGGTAACTGATTATTTTGCACCAAATGCCCAAATGCAGTAAAAGTTGCAACTTTCTCCTCATCAGTCCATCTCTTTTTACGTTTTTTGGCTAAAAAAGAATAATATTAATAATATTATTGTTAATAATAATATTAATCACAATGAGTGATTCCACCAAATATCGGACAAAGATCAACAAAACAAGAAAAACATTATTTTACCAAAGAATTTTGCAACGGAAGTTTAAGTAGATAAAAATTGAAAATACAAAAAAAAACTTAATAATTTTTTATCAAAAAAAGTTTGAGTTTTCAGAAAAAAATGGATTTTTTATTTATTCACGTTTTAAGGGAAAAATGCCATCTGAAAGGTTAAAATGCTCTTTTGACAAACTTCTTCACAATATTTTTGAAAAATTCATTTTTTTTGTAAGTTCCGAAAATTTCTGAAAAATAGGTATTTTCCAGCCCCTGCTCTAGAAAAAAATCGACTTTTAATGATAATTAACTGAAAAATTGAATTAAAATGCTAAAACGAATAATTTCCCAACTAGTGCTTGCAGTATTTTGCAAATATCGTCAAAATGATGGGTTAATTCCACGTCAAATTAGCATATCAATACCCTTTATATCTCAGATCTTTCCGTTGATTTTTTCAATAAAAATTCCATTCAATAACTGTTTACAAAAAAAAATTGGCTCAAAAAAATTCTTCAAATGAGTTGAAAATCGACAAAAATTATTTCGTTCGTTTTTGAGGCAAACATTTGGTAAAAGAAATTGACGGAAAGATTTGAGATACAAAGTGTTTTAATATGCTGATTTGACGTGAAACTGCTCAGAAATAGAATAATTGAAAATGAATTATTTATTAACAATAAAATTTCAACCAATTTTGTGACATTTGCTTTTTCTTATTAATTTCTTCCGAAATATTAGATATTCAAAAATTTATCAATAGAGATTTTTTGTAGCAAAATTTCTCAGCTATGAAAAGGTTTTTCTATAAAATACTGGAAGTCAACTCGTTTTCGCGATATTTGTAGAATAAGGCAAGTAATGCTCGTGAAATTACTCAGTGTACCGTTTTAATTCAATTAATTATTATTAAAAGGTGACACTTTCTAGAGGCGGAACTTAAAAATACGTATTTTCATAAAAATATTTCTGGACTTGAAAAGAAAATGAATTTTTTAAAAATATTAAGAAGTTAGGATTTTTATTTTTTAGGAGGCATTTTCACCCGCAAAATATGAATGAATGAAAAATTCAAAAAATTTTTTTTGAACATTCAGACTTTTTTCGCAAAACTGTATTAGGTCATTTTTTTGTATTTTTACTTTTTACATATATTTAAGCTTCCTTTGTAAAACTTTTCGGTAAAACAATCAAGGGTCTATATGTCAGCCAATAAATGTTATCATTTATTCCAAAAAAGGGTTCCATTTGGGCTTGTTTTTCGTTTTAATATACGTCATCGAGTGAAAAATAAAATTTAATTGAAGATTTTGAGGCCGGATCTTTGGCCGATATTTTGTGGAATCGCCCTACTACATTATTTATTCCACTTACCAACTGGTTTCTGCATCCCAACTGTCGAGGACTGCTTCTTTGGACGCCCACATTTCTTCTTTTTTTGCGAAAAATCTTCATCTGATTCGTTGTTAGATTCCTCTGAATCATTGGCAGACGCTTCAGATTCAGATGAAGAAATACGCCTTCTCTTCTGAATTTTGCATTTTGTCTTCGTCTTTATCTGAGAACGACTTCTGCTAGGTTCTTCTTGGTCGATCCCATTATCCTCATCCCTGTCATCAGCTTGATTAACTTGTTCTACCTCTGTCAAAGTCCTTGCGTGACTTCGATCAGCGATATCTTCCTCGCTGCATGGAGTTTCCTGGACTGTGTCATCAGAAGAATTGGGAATTTCGTCAGCATCATTTCCCATGACGCTTCGTAGAAACTTCGCAGGACCAATGAGATCTCTGGTGACAGTAGTTCGTCGATAGTGTGACCTGTGAATCGCTTCAGCGTGTCCCATAAAATTGGCAATGTCGACCATTTCATTTTCATCCATATTCTGAACTGCGCAAGCTGTAGCCATGTGCTTACATAGAAACGTCCCTCGCAGACGTTCTGGATGTTCAGCTCCGCATTCGCTAGCAAATTGTCGCATCAATACACACGCTCTCAGATACTTGAACCTACCTTCTTCAAACCCAGGTATACCAAAAAGAAAGGGATTACGTGAAGAGATTTTTGTTGCCTGACGAAATTTCAGTATAAGACTCAAGCACTCCTCCATGCTGGAATCCAATATAACCGGTACACTTCGTCCAAGTTTACCAGTTATCTCAAACCTAACATAGTCTGTGATAATTTGTTTCTGCTCTTCTGAAAGTGTCTTGTAAACTTCTGGATTTGTTTCTTCATTAACTCTTTCAATGTTTTTTAGATCACTAATCAGAGTCCGTTCAATCTCTCCTGCTCAGCGACGATTGAAGGTTTGAATAGAAATCAACGTGAATTTCGCCAGGTCAAGCCAAGTGTCATAAGAATACTGAGTGTTGAGATCTTCATAAGCTTTCTGTTGACATTGTGCTACGTAATCTGACAATTTCTTGATGTCATCAGTCGTGGGCAGTGGTTTTTTCGCTTGGCGTTGCTTTTCGGCGTGAGTTTCCAAGGCTACTCGATTGACTTTGACGTTGTACTGAGTTCTGTGCAAAAACAAATACCTTTCCACCAATTTTTCTTGCTCGTCATCAACTCTTTCAATACAATTAATCTTCAATGTTTCACCAACTGCTTTTATGTAAGTGCCAATATTGGATACAAGACAAGGCGTCTTGTGCTCTTCTGTGTCTGGATCGAATCCGGCCAAAATATTCACAGCCTGGATCATTGTTTTGTGTAATTTTAGATGAAAAATGGACTGAAAGTCGGTTATGGAGGAGTTCAACTCTTTCATGGTTTTTAACAGTCGTCCAAGTGTTCTCAACCGATTACGTATCATATCATGATACTGCTGCTTCCTGTACTTTTCACATAAGTTGTTTCCGAAGTTAATTAATAATTTGTCATATTTAATCAACTTCACAACATCATCGTTCCTGAGGACTGAAACAACTCGAGCCAACTGTTCACTCGCGTCTTTGTGAATTTCTCCCTCTATTCGCCTGGACAAGATCGAATTGGAACGTTTATTTTTGCTTGAGATTCCCACACATCTTTGACGATGACGTCGGATACTTTTAATCGAAAATGTACCCTTACATGCATGACACGTCTGGTACATTGATGCTGGACGATCCTCCTTTGGTCTTCGTGCAACGACAACCTGGCGAGTGTGATTTGTGTTTGGATTTCTGCTGTTTTCGTAGTTTCCTTGCAAGCGCAGACCCTCGATCATCTTAACTCTCTCAGGATTTCCTATAATAAAAATATAGAAATTATTTTGCGAACAAACCATAAATTAAAAAGTAAAAGTGGCTAAAAAAAATAAAATAATTCTTAAAAATGGAAAAAATATTAGTTGCAAAACTGTACAAATATAATATGAAAAATACTTACTCGGTGGTAACATCAAAAATTTCTTCACGGGCGACTTATCCTTGTGTTTGTTTGCCAAATGTCTGCTGATAACCGTCTGCCATGTGTTGCAATAAAGGCAGCAATTTTCTTTTGTTTTCGTCACTCTGTCTTTTACTATTAAATCATCCTTTTTAAGTGAACCTGTTACATGTGGTATCTTAGCATTCTGGGATGTATCAACTGATAAATCAGATTGATCAGCCGTAGTATTTGGATCTACGTTTTCAGGTTCACTAGCCTGTTCAGTAGTATTATCATGCTCATCACTAACAGGCTGATATTGAGGGTCATTCATCGAGTCTTCATTTTCTGATGGCGTTATTGCTGTTTCAAAGTCAACTCCTTCTGGCGATACTGGGGGATGAGGATGAGGCGAATGTTCACGGTTCTTATGGAGGGGTCCACTTAAATTGTTAATATCTACGACATCATTATCAAAGCTGTGATCTCTAACTTCCTCGTAGGTCTCCACGCTGAAATTCAACTCGGGATCATCCAGTTGATTGATAACGTCTGCAAAAGATTCAGGACCTCTCGTAATTTCTTCACCAAAATCGAATGGATCTCCAAAAAATTTATCATGAATGAGTTTGCTCAATGGTCGAAGATTGCTTATAAAATTCTCATTTTTTTCATCATTCATCTCTTCAAATGAGGAGGACTCAAACTCTTGGGTCGATTCGGATGATAAGGAGCATTCTAACTCATTTTGGGAAGGTGGAGGAGTTAGGATGTCTGAAAGTCAACAAATATTAAATTATTAGTAATTTCCGTAATTTTTCTCATTATATTACGTGCCACAAAAAAAATAATATTTTTCATATTGTTTGATTGTTTGATTGAACCACTTATTTATTCATTTTTTTATTGAAAAGCGAATTGATAATTTTGAATAAAGTCGTCATCAAACAACTAATCCGCATTAAACAGTACCGCAAAACCATAAATTTACATGTAAAAGTCGCATTCTCAATTTAGTTTACATTTTACTAATTTCACATAGCAAAAATAGAAATTGAGGCTTATAAAACGTATTAAAAAGAATATTTTAATACGCGAAAAAAAATTCACAGTAAACTGTCACGAAAGTAGCCGATTACTGTAGTGACATTTACATCTGTGAAAGATGAGAAAGTTCAAATTATTAGTAATTTCAGTCATTTTTCTCATTAAATTATATCCAACAAAAAAATTATATTTTTCATCGAATTTGAGTAAACTACTTACTCATTTGTTTATTAAAAAGCGATTTGATAATTCTGAACAAAGCGGTCATCAAAATAGCCAATTTGCATTTATTTATGAACTTAAATGCAAAAATGGTACTTCAAATTTAGACATTTAAACGCACAAAACGAATTAATAAAATATTTTTTAAGAAAAAAAAATTACATTTAACTGTCACGAAAATAGCCAATTACCGTAAAACAAAATCACCAAAGTGACCAGTCACGAAAATAGCCAATTACTGTAAAACAAAATCACCAAAATGACCAGTGTATGAAGGGAAAAGTTAGTATAAACGATAAATAGAATACCAAAATGAATAAAGAAGCAATTATTTAATAATTTACTTACGTTGTGAAACGAAGGCCTCTGTCGAATTATTTTGACCATGAGACGACTCTGTTTGACTTTGATTGGATGGTGTATTTTTAAGAGTTTCTTTTGTCTCTAACTTTTTGTCCTGTTCATTCAACGAAGACATTTTGGACAATAATTAATATTTTATCCTCACTGAACTCGCATACATGTCAATTAATTTGTACGTCACATTAAAGCACTTCGTTATTCACTCCTGACGAATTCTCTGATGAACTGATCGTTGAATGTTTACATTTAAACCGGGGAGGCACGCAGAACATTGCTACGAAAAGTCAAGCGAAAGTCACCAAAGGACTCAATGCCTGTTAGTGTTGCATTGTAACAGGTGGCAGCAGTTTCTTTGTCCACAAATGAACGGAAAACAATTACATCGTAAAAAATTTAATAACCAATAGGAAATAAGAATAATCAAAATGATTGATAATTGAAGCCTGGTTCCACCAAAAGTTTATATTAACTGGAGTTATAATGTAATCGCTGGTTAAACTGTAACCGATAAATACAATCTAACGAGTGGTTCCAAGCTAACCTGTTTGATGAAACTAGATCTGAGAGTTACGAAAATGATCATGTCATGCTCAATAGGCAATCTACGTAAAATTGCAATATGTGAAAAAAATTAATGTTGTACAAATCAAACATAAACGGTTGAAATTCACTATGAAATTTAAGATTATTATATTTTTCCTCAATTTTTTTGCAAAGTTTTTTTCATCTTATCTTTTTTTTCCCTTTAAATAAATATACATCGTTTGTGCTGTAATAAGCATGTTCATTAGAACATTTTGACGTCTGCATCATGATTCCTTTAAGATCCAAGTTTTGAAATAAAAAATATTGAGCTCTGCATTTAATACAATTTTCATCTTATAGTCATCATCTACTTCTCCAGAACTTTTTTTTTACTACATTTAACGGGTTGTATTTGGAATTTAGCAAGAGATGGACACTTTGATAACCCGAGTTAGCAAAATGATCACCTAATGCTGATTAAGTATTCTACATCTAACTGCAAATTGTGTAAAATACTGACATGGTATAAATCAAATTTCATGGTATTGAAATTTACTATGGAATAAAATTTCGATTAGCTGTAGTAAAAAAAAAATTTACCAAGTTTTTAAAATTATTTTACTTTTTTTCAAAAATACACCCCGTTTATTTACGTAACAAACATTTTGGTGTCGATGTCTATAATTGTTTTAGTAATTGTTTTAACATCTATAACGTCTATAATTGTTTTAACATCCAAAAGTTGAAAAAAAGAGAAAAAAATATCTTGAGCACTGCATTAAATCCAATTTTTACAGAGCTCATCCATCTTTCCATGAGCTAGTTATAGCTTATATCCTCTTTTAGTTTTTTCAAAAACCAAATTTCATATTAATCATTTTTTAAGGTTTACTTATTTTCAGTTTGACAAAACTCAGAATCTTCGGTTATTAAACTCAAAAAAATGTCAAATATTTTTCTCTTTTCTCTTTCTCTAAATTTTAGAATCGTCGTTCTCCTACAATTATTAATTTTTATCCACGAAACTGCTCTATCGAGGCGATCTTTGCTTTGTTGAATCAATGAAGCAGTTTCACAAATAAAAAATAATAATTGCAGGAGAAAACACAATTCTAAATCTTCATATAGACACAGGGGTTCCGTTTCACCTTAACGGGTTGTATCGGGGATTTAGCCTGAAATGGACACTTTGATGACCCGAGTTATCAAAATGATCACCTAAGCTCATGAAGATCTACACCTAATTATAAATTGTGTTGAAAAAATTTTTTTCCTCGTATATTCTTTCGGGTTTTTACGATTTGTTCCCCTCCCACCCCCAACCGCCTGTACCGCATTCACAGAGGGACGGAAGAGTAATTTGAGGGAAAAATTTGAGGGAAAAAATTATAAATCTAAAAAAAATTTAATGTGAATCGGGTGCGTGAGTAACTCGGTAGTAGCAGTCCCGCTGTGACAGGGACAGGTTCGGAGGGGGACTTTTGTCCGCCTTGTACTCAATGTTTCCTTTATGTTTTTCATTTGATTTATTCGCCGACTAATTAATATTAAGGGATGAAACAAAGACTGTTGAATACAGAATTAAATTCCCTATCCATCAACCCCCGTTTCATCTCTTAATCTCTGCAATAAAAAAATTAATATTACGACGAAAGTCACGGCGCTATAAGAAACCCAATGTTTTCTCGGCGCAGAGTGACTCCCCAATAATTCGCCCGCTAATTAAAAAATCGTCTCTTTCCTCCTAATTAATATTAAGGAATGAAACCAATGCTGTTCGATGGAGAATTAAATTCCCCATCCTCCAACCCCAGTTTCATTCCTTAGTCTCGGTAATGAAAAAATTAAAACTGCGACGAAAGTCGCGGCGCTATGAAAAATCCAATGTGTTCTCGGCGTAGAGTGACTCCCCATTAATTCGCCCGCTAATTAAAAAATCGTCTCTCTCCTCCTAATTAATATTAAGGAATGAAACCAATGCTGTTCGATGCAGAATTAAATTCCCCATCCATCAACCCCCGTTTCATCTCTTAATCTCTGTAATAAAAAAATAAAAACTGCGACGAAAGTCGCGGCGCTATGAAAAACCTAATGGTTTCTCGGCGCAGTGACTCCCGACAACTCGCCCGCTAATTAAAAAATCGTATCTCTGCTCCTAATTAACATTAAGGAATGAAACCAATGCTGTTCGATGGAGAATTAAATTCCCCATCCATCAACCCCCGTTTCATCTCTTAATCTCTGTAATAAAAAAATAAAAACTGCGACGAAAGTCGCGGCGCTATGAAAAACCTAATGGTTTCTCGGCGCAGTGACTCCCGACAACTCGCCCGCTAATTAAAAAATCGTCTCTCCCCTCCTAATTAACAATAAGGAATGAAACCAATGCTGTACGATGGAGAATTAAATTCCCCATCCTTCAACCCCCGTTTCATTCCTTAATCTTTGTAATAAAAAAATAAAAACTGCGACACAATTCACGGCGCAATGAAAAACTCAATGGTGTCTCGGCGCAGAGCGCTTCCCCATTAATTCGCCCGCTAATTAAAAAATCGTCTCTTTCCTCCAAATTAATATTAAAGAATGAAACCAATGCTGTTCGATGGAGAATTAAATTCCCAATCCTTCAACCCCCGTTTCATTCCTTAATCTCTGTAAAGAAAAAATAAAAACTGCGACGAAAGTCGCGGCGCTATGAAAAATTCAATGGTTTCTCGGCATTAAAAAATCGTCTCTTTCCTCCAAATTAATATTAAAGAATGAAACCAATGCTGTTCGATGGAGAATTAAATTCCCAATCCTTCAACCCCCGTTTCATTCCTTAATCTCTGTAAAGAAAAAATAAAAACTGCGACGAAAGTCGCGGCGCTATGAAAAATTCAATGGTTTCTCGGCGTAGTGACTCCCGATAACTCGCGCGCTAATTAAAAGATCGTATCTCCGCTCCTATTTAACATTACGGAATGAAACCAATGCTGTTCGATGGAGAATTAAATTCTCCATCCTTCAACCCGCGTTTCATTCCTTAATCTCCGTAACAAAAAAATAAAAACTGCCACGAAACTCGCGGCGCTATGAAAAACTCAATGGTTTCTAGGCGCAAAGCGCTTCCCCATTAATTCGCCCGCTAATTAAAAAATCGTCTCTCCCCTCCTAATTAACATTGAGGAATGAAACCAATGCTGTTCGATGGAGAATTAAATTCCCCATCCATCAACCCCCGTTTCATTCCTTAATCTCTGTAATAAAAAAATAAAAACTGCGACGAAAGTCGCGGCGCTATGAAAAACTCAATGGTTTCTCGGCGCAGTGACTCCCGACAACTCGCCCGCTAATTAAAAAATCGTATCTCTGCTCCTAATTAACATTAAGGAATGAAACCAATGCTGTTCGATGGAGAATTAAATTCCCAACCCAACAACTTTCGTTTCATTCCTTAATCTGTATAATGAAAAAATTATAACTGCGACGAATGTCGCGGCGCTATGAAACACTCAATGGTTTCTCGGCGCAGTGACTCCCAACAACTCGCCCGCTAATT
>NW_021681493.1:0-1894 GCF_001412515.2 Diachasma alloeum
GTGTCCGAACCCCGAAACTAATATTTAACTTATGCTCTAGACTTACAATCCATACTGTAATATTCTGTATATCCATACTGTAGGTTATTTCCTTATACTGATTTCACTGTATTCCAATAGTGTTTCACTTTAATTCTTTCACTATCACTGAACTATAATCTGCTTTTTTTATCCTTGAAGATGGGGTGTCCAGGTTGTCAGTTCCTTGAAGTCTCGTAGTTGAAGTTGAACAATGAAAATTCGCAGAATTTTCAAATCGGACTTATTGAACGCTGCGAATCCCACCGCTGTCACCAGTTGTTATGTCCTCCCAGATGTCACTAGGAAAACAGCGCCAAGTTTTGAATCGGCGAAAAAAAAGGAAGGCAGGAACGTTTTACAGCTGAAGCCCGGATGGGCAATCCAACGAAGTCCAATTAATAATCCAAAGAATAATTGATGAATCCTCATTCGTGGAAAAATTGGGATAAGGAAATATTTGATATTGAATGAAAAATACTGAGTGCTTCGGGAGAGCACGTAAACTATTTATTTAACTATCAAAACTGTATTAACTTTCACTAGACATTGATTTATATTTTGGAGATCTGCACTCTAAAACCGGACTCGTCGAACTGACTTAACTTATTCAAAACGTCCCTTTCGTGGGTCCTATAACTCCCACTCTTTTCAGATTGCGCACGCATTCTCTCTCTTTCTTATGTTTTAGTGATATCTTAAATGCTAGACTCAAAAAGTGGTGGGGAGGGGCTGGGCAACGTTGTGACGCAGTCAACTGTTGCCAGCCACCCCCATCCACGTTCTAGAATTTGGGACGCACGTGTGACCGGCAGAAAATGACGTTCTTGGGTTTAATACAAAGGATACAAAGGGAGATCTGTTGGGATTAGTCATGGACCTTTCTCGAGAAGTTTACGTCTGAATTTTGTGTTTATGGCGACGCCAGAAAATCAACAGGCCTGCAATATTTATATTAACTCGGTTTAATTCTTTCGTTTATTTAAACTGTTTATGTTATTTCTTGGATGAATAGAGCCNCCAGAAAATCAACAGGCCTGCAATATTTATATTAACTCGGTTTATTTCTTTCGTTTATTTAAACTGTTTATGTTATTTCTCGGATGAATAGAGCTCTGTATTTGAGAGTTGAAATGAGACGTCATTGTCCACCAAAAGAACACGTGCCCAAACTACGCAGTATTGAATTTAATGAAAGAATGGAAATTAAATTATTATCTAATTATTCTGATTAAGGTAATATTCAAATTGACCGCTAGGTGCATACAACGCCACCTAGTTATGAACGGCCAACGACGTAACACTAGCAATCTTCCTTATAATCTCTGGTTGAACACTTTACATTAGCCCTGCTGATCTCCCCTATAATCTCTGATGGCGGAGCCTACCAGGTTGTTGGGCGCCGGAATGTATGGTTATACGAAATTAAGATCTTTGCCTCCCATTACCCTATCATTATTGGACTTTAGTAAATATGAACATCAATCCAAAGTTCAATTTGACATTTTGTGATATTGGAGACTTACTAGGAGATACTAGGAGACCAATTCAAGCAGGGGAGAAGGTATTAGTAGCTGAACACATCCTCATCTGGGGTGTCAAAAGTTATAAACAGAATTACATAGAAATTGTATCAGCTCGTCGTCAATCGCCACATTGAAATAATTACCACGAAATAACTATAAAAATTCTGTTTGGGGAACCTGGCGAATAAGGATCCATGTTGTAGCATGGATGTGCACGGATGTCATTTTAAGGCGAAAAATGGGCCAAAAATGATTGGAATATAATCAAAAAATTATTTAAATGCTGATAGACAAACAATTGGTCCCAATTAATACCCATTAATAGGTTATTTTGTATAATTAGGAGAAAT
>NW_021681493.1:5960-7007 GCF_001412515.2 Diachasma alloeum
GCGTCCGCCATCTTGGAAAGGGTTATTACAAGGGTCAAAAATGGGATCGAAAGTTATAGGTACAGATCGACTCAGAATTGAATTCTGAATCGATCTAAACACACCCCTAGAGACCGTTTTTGTGACGGCGTCCGCCATCTTGGGTTATTACAAGGGTCAAACAAGTGGATAATTGCAGAGGTGTAGATTTAGTATAGTTCTTTTTTCTAATGAATTAGCAATTTGCTTTCGAATCGATCAATTGAATTTTTAATGGGGCAAAATGGGTTTGTTAGTCATTTTCACAGCGACATCCCCCCCCTCTGCCCCCACAACCCACAATGACGTATTGCGGAATTTTAAAAAATGGGACAAAATGGGTTTCTAAGCCATTCTCAAATTGACGTTTCCCCCCTCCTCACTGTCACACATTAGGAACAAAATGGGGCAGAATGGGTTTGGTTTTCATTGCCGGGATCAACTCCCTCCACCCCTAAACTTTGACAGAAAAAAAATAAATAGGACAGAATGGGTTTGTCAGTCATTTTCTAAATCGAAAAAAATACAAATGGGGCAAAATGGGCCTGTTACCTATTTCCCAAATTGACCCCCCCCCTTCCCCTGATTATGAAAACCGTGGGGCAAAATGGGTTTGTTTATCATTTTCCGAGTTGACAGCCCCCCATGAAACCAAAAATTATCGATTTCAAAATTCAACAGAAAGAGCAGAATGGGTTTTTGAGCAATTTCCCGCATTGGCACCCCCCCCTCTGCAACCTCTCTCGCTCATTAAGAAAATAATTGGCTAAAATGGGTTTGTTTGTCATCTCCCGCATTGCCTCCCCCCCCCGCTCGCACTCATTAAGAAAAAATGGGGCAAAATGGGTTTGTTTGTCGTTTCCCGACTTGACATCCGTCCCCTCGCTCATAACAAAAAAAAAATGCAAATGGGGCAAAATGGGTTTGTTTGTCGTTTCCCAAATTGACTCCCTCCCGACCCCTCTGCCTCATTAAGAAAATAATGGGGCAGAATGGGTTTGTTTGTCATCTCCCGAGTTGACACCCCCC
>NW_021681493.1:7964-40841 GCF_001412515.2 Diachasma alloeum
CATCAATAATTTCTCCTAATTATACAAAATAACCTATTAATGGGTATTAATTGGGACCAATTGTTTGTCTATCAGCATTTAAATAATTTTTTGATTATATTCCAATCATTTTTGGCCCATTTTTCGCCTTAAAATGACATCCATGCACATCCATGCTACATCCATGCTACATCCATGCTACAACATGGATCTACCATGGAACCTCAATCGCCAGGGGGGAATTTATTTCATAACGCTTGGAAATAGTAATATGACAATACGCTAAATACTTGAGGAATTTAACAAATGCAGCTGTTGGGAATATTTAATGAAAGGGACCTCATGAATGTTGAGTCTTCTTGGAATTGTAAGTAACATAAAAACCCATGAGAAAGGAAAATATATTTACAAAATATTTAAATAAATTTATTAAGATTTCTATATAACCGACCAGCACCTCGATTCCATTCGCCCAGAACTCCAGCAGATGCCGCCACCCCTCAACTTCTCAGTTGACACACCAGCCATCCAGTTGCCCAGTTTACAAATCGATCACTCCTGCAAGTCCCACTGTGCTCATTCAAGAATTGGTTGTCTAGGTTGGCCTGCAATCTGCGTACCACGGAAATAAGTTCACCTGAGGATCAGTACTAGCGCCCCTTGCTCTCCTCAGTGTATCAATTAAACAATCGCCTCTAATTACAAAATAGCCCCCTGATGTCGAGGACTCGATTGCCCCCTCGATCTTCAGGTGAATATGTTGTACAATTGACACATAGCAGCAGAAGGCTGCAAAAGTGAAACTCAAAATGACTGATCAGTCATCTTGGCTGGTTTACTATCACTAACAAATAAAAAGATCATTGCAATTGCTGAAAGGGATCACTGTCTGTGTGTACAGTAGTGAGAACGAGACAACGAAGGGATATGATGAGGTAACAAACCGAGAATGAGATATAGAAGTGGTGACCTCCTCAGCTATGCAGTCCTTACGCTCACTTTGCATCTCAATGGTTAGTAAGACAGAAGATTTCCACGTAAACATTTAAACGACTATTGTTGTTGAATAATTTACCTTTCTTGAAAACGTTAAATATGGGAATTTCGACGATTTATTTGAGAAGGACTTTCATCCCAATTTCTATATATTGAAAATAGGGCATTAAGCTCTGTGACACTCACTCCCACAGTCTTGAGTTTGTTGATCTTAATTGTTTGTTGTTGTTTTATTGAGTCTTGTTGATCTTAATTTATTGTTTGTTAGTAACTGAGAACTGTTTCATTTCATTTGACCATTTCTGATGGTATGCTAATTTTAATGTGAAGAAGCAAAAGGATATTTTAACAAACATAACATGTCTTATTTATGTTGTTCATTTCCATGTTGTCAACTCAATTGAGGATGTAGATCATGGGATAATTGAATAGTATTGAATAGTATAGTATAGTGTAGAATAGTAATAAAATTTTGTTATCTTTTTTCATTGTTCCAACTATTATAATACACGGTCAATCCCTGTGAAAGTTTTTATATTTGGGTAAAACAATTGGAGAGTTTGATGATAAAACAGGTCAAGTTGATGGTGGAGGTGTATGCAAAGACTCGCAAGGACGGACTTACGAAACTGGCCACTTGTTCATACCTGAGCCCTGCACTGTGTGCATCTGCGACAATGGGAATCCCAAGTGGTGTAAGGAAGTCATATGCACTCTGCCGCAGGTAAGGGAAAATTTTTGATTAGTTTTGCGTAAATAAACCCTCAACCTGATTTCCATGAAAATTGAGTATTCTACGGAGCTAAGGGGAAATTTCATCCCAAAATTTTCATAAATGAAAAGTAGTTATTATTATGTCAAGCTCAAAAATTCAGTAACTCGATTCAAACAGTCAAATCATGGAAGTATTCATTTGGAATTCTCTTAGCTTCATGACATCATAATTATTTAATACTCAACTCACGTTTTTTTATTACATTTTAATTGGTAAGCTCCGACTGATAGAAGAGATAAGGCCAATTTATAACTGATTCCTCTACATTCTCTACATTCTTCTACATAGGATGACTGATGAAGATGACTGATTAGATTTTTGTAACCCAATTGAACTCGACATTTTTCATAAAGATTTATTGAGAAATAAATTTTCCGTGAATTTCTTACTAATTTATTCAGAAGTTTCTTGTACTCAAATGTAATCAATCAAATTATTTCATAACAAGACTATTAACGGAATTCCATCAATTTATTTGGATTTATAGATTTAGCGTAATTTGATAATCTATTCAAATGTCCGTAATCACGGTTATTCATGTTTGCCCCATATATTGATCTACAATATATGCAATTTTTGAAACGGAGGAATAGAAGAGAGCTGAACTAACAAAATGATAAAATTTTACTTCCGGGCTCATTACAATTTCTTACATAAATCGAAAAGTTGATTTTGCGTAAAACGTCGCGTCATTTAAAGGGAGACTACAACGAGTTTTAAAAGTCGCGGGCTATTAGAATGCGATTTCTTATACATTGAAGATCGATTATGTACTTCTAAATATGAATAATTAGTGCAAAACAATTAATTTTTTATTGTTTGTTTGCCCCACAGACGCTTAAAATGTTGAAAATAGTCCAGGGCCTCCATTTTTTGAGCTACAGCGGTTTCTTTTTTTTCAAAATTTTTGAAAAAATATGTGCGACAACAATTACGAATTATTATTTTTGAAATTCAATCCTTACACAGCTAATTTCATTATTTTTTTAAATAAAAAATTGCATCATTCATGTAAAATAACCTGAAAAATGTTTCTGAAAGAATCGAGAATATATTTTAAATATTTTAAGGAAAATTTTTCTGCTTATTTTAAATGAATGGCGCCAATTTTTATTTAAAAAAAAACGAAATTAGCTGTGTAGGAGTCGAATTTCAAAAAACTAATTCGTAATTATTATTGCACACATGTCTTCAAAAAAATTCCAAAAAAAAAGAAACCTCTGTAGTTCAAAAGTTAGAGGCCCTGGACTATTTACATTTTGAGCGTGTGGGGGGAAACGAACAATGAACAATCAATTTTTTAGCACTAATTATTCGTTTTTAGACATATATAATCGATCTTCAATGTATGAGAAACCTCACTCCAATCGCCTGCGACTTTTAAAACTCATAGTAGTCTCCCCTTAATGCGTATGGCGTACAGGGTGTCTCAAAACTCTTGACAAAATTTTTAAGGGTTGAAAGAAAATAAAATTCGAGGCGAAAGTTCCTCTTCAACTTTGTGATGTGGGCGCATAACCGACGAGTTATTAATGAATGAAATTGACCAGTGACCCCACTGCCGGGCTGGAATTCAATTCTTCGTTATAATCAAAATTATTTTCACAAAATTTTCATATAAAAAAATAAGTAGGGTGGCGGAGGCTATCGATTCTGATCTATTTTCGCCGATCCAAAGCAATTATAATGATGCTGATATCCGTTTTAGAGGAACCCTCCTCGTCCTCTTCCCCAGTCGCTACACTTGGAGCCCATCGTCGTCGTCAATTAATCAATTTTAACTTCATCAATTAATATTCTTTAACTATCGCCGAATTAATTTGCAGAATTTGCCACTCTTTCATCTCTTGAAATTTCGTTTAGGAGTGTTACTTTTTAAAGGTAAAAAGGGTGCTCTTTTCTGTTTAAAGGGCACCCTTTATACAGAAAAAAATGTTTATATGCAATGTTTTAATCGTAATAAATAGAAAATTGTCAATTCTATTACATACAACTCATGTATCGTGCGATACAAACAGATATCATATAGGGTAAACAGGTCAATTTCTGGACGATTTCAACTTGCATTGAATATTGCATAAATAAAATAAAAATTGTACTGATTATTTCACCTTTCAATAATATTACTCGTGTAATCATGTAATCAATTATTTTTTCTATTGATCGACATTTCATCAATAAAAAAAATATGGCCCAGTCGTCCGGAAATTAGGGATTTCGGCTGCATTCAACTATTTCTTAATTTAATTCTTCTTTGTTTTGTTATTTTCATTTCAAATAATTTTTTTCTGTTATGTAAAACATTCTTGAAGGTATGGAAGCCATCATATCCCCATTTAGGTAATTCTTTTATTTTGATCCTACCACGAAACTCAAATTCCCCTTCATCGTCCAGCGATTGGCCTGTTCACCCTTCATCATTTTTAAGCTCGTTCTATATTTAACAAAATAATTCCATCATCTTCGTGTAGGAGCATTCAAATATTACGTCACCCTTTTTTCGGACATTTTAGACCCCCCCCCCTCCTCCCTCCGTCACAAGACCATCACAAGCGTGAACCCCCCTTGCATATTACGTCACAAAATTTACGACCTCCCCCCCTACTTTATGTAGAGAACAATTTTGTATTTTTTTTTTAGTGTAAAAAACAACCACGTAAATAATCAATTTTTGCTTTGATACTTTCTGAATATGTCAACTTATTATCATAGCATTCGAAAAATAATTTGTTTGCGAATCGTTGGGATACTTGGGAGAAAAAAAGTTCTTCAAATAATTAGTCTTATGGGCAAGTCAAATGAATTTTTATTAAAATGAGTGAAGGGTCCTTTGAAAACCCTTTTTTTTTTGGTATGAACAGATGTTGATCAATGAACGCTTCATCGTTCCATTCTTCATCTTCGTCGTCTTCAATATTACATGTGACTGCCAAAAGTTCCCTTTGACGGTTGACGGCAATTCGCACAGAACGCACAGTTGAAATAACTGCCATCACTGCAGAGATATGCATAATAAACCTCACATTTTTAGCCTTATTGTTTTTTATTATTCAGCACAAACCCGGTTGGTTTATACAGCTATCTTTAGCTTCCTTTCCAAGTTGATGTCCGATTTTCTTTTCGTGGAAAGGACGGGTGAAAAATAGTACTTTTCGTCACTAGGCCAGAAGAATATTTTTTATCATTTGCCGGCTGTACGTCTGTGAAACGCTGCCTTGCAGACTAAATGGCGAAAAGAAGCATTCCTGACGTTTGAAATTAAAAAAAAAAACATGGTGTGACATCACAATCTAAGAAACACCCCCTCTCCCGCTGTCACAGTTGAAATGCAGCCCCCCCCCCCGAATCACGTGACGCAATATCTGAACGCTCCCGTGTGAACAGCAAAAAAACCAAATGACTCGTCTCTCAATTTAATTTTATGAATTGTCTATTAAATCTCCAATACCAGAATTGAATCCAGCTAAAATTCGCTCACATACAATGGGGGAATATGCAAAACTCGCGAGGTTATAACTTTACAAGGAAATGACTGATAAATATTCTCCAATACAAATCACAAAAATGAAATGAATATTTTTTTTATCGTTGATTCTTTGTAATCACTTGTTAACATCGATGGACATACAGCAATTTCATCATATATGTTTATTAAGGACAAAAGGGATAATACATGCAATGGAATTTCGAATATAATATGAATTTACTTTCTCAATTCATTTATCTTCCACTCATTAGTATCATTCCCACTCCATAGTCCATTTCAATAGGGGGTATTAATTACTCTCATCAATAAATCCATCAGGCTGAATCTAATGACTCTGCTTTATTGATTCTATCATAATTCTGTAATAATTAATTACTGAATCATTAACAGTGGAATGATAAAACATGCCGATTGTACACATCCTGTTTAAGGTTGAATCATTTTGATAATGCGTGGTTTTAGGCAAAATATCGGGAGAATCTGTCTCGGACGAATTTCAGATGTTGCTAGATGTCCGAATCCGTCTCATATGAACCTTTGTCTGAGACATATCGGACGAAACAAGCATCTTAAATTCGTTAAACAAAGAGAATTAGAATTTAGATAGAAAAAATCCCCGCACCGGCCAGCCGAGATTCGAAGCCGTGTTCCCCAGTTAAGCTACCGAGAACTACGGAAATTCTCTCTCCAAATTCGCCTCACAACACCGCCTAACCACCTTTAGGCATTAAATATTCAAAGAGAATTAGCATTTAGAGAAAATGAATGATCTCTCTCGAATGGATTTCAAATGTTCGTATTTGTTCGAATCCGTCTCATAGGAACCTTTGCCTGAGAAAGATCGGACGAAACGAACATCTTAAATTCGTCCCAGACAGATCCTTTATTTTTGTTGGAAGATCTTCCGACGAAGAGCATGGACGAGACAAGGTCTCGTAACACTCGTTTTCTGGCTACGTATAATGTTCAAATAATATGTATAAAAGTCTACATGAAAAAGGGCCCCTTTTGCGGCGTTGAAGTTGTTTATCTTCATTATAAATTAAATTGAATTATATATTGATTATATTCCGCTCATTTGACGATTACAACAACTCTGATAAAGTGAAAAATGGCGATCAAAGATGAAATAAGTGGGAAATTGCTCTTGTATTGCATATAGTAGAGTTATTTGTGCTCATAAATTAACAATACGCTTTCGAATGGTTATTTTGCACATTCATTTGATGAAATTGAATAACATTTCTTTTTCGCTAACTTTGTGAGATTTTCAATTTAGTTGAATGTTATCATCATCATTATTCTTTTTATCCCTTTCTCCTATACAAACAATTGTATTTTTTACGGTTCAATCTCTCCCATTAACCCTTCGATAAAATGTTAATAGAAAAATTTTATTTGGACATACTTGAATGAATTTGAAACATCACATTTGAAGAAACTCTCAGAAAGCTCACTTTGATCCACCATATTATGCACGAAAATTCCTAATTAAACTAGATAACAACTCTATTGCTGTAATTAACGAGTTTCTTCTCAAATCTTCCATAAAAATCTGAAGTGTATTGTTAATAGTTCTAAGCTACCACAACATCTGTAAATAGTTCATATGGTCTCATTTTTATAACGAGAAATATGTATCTAAATTGAACTGTAATTGTTCAGAAATGCTGAAATTAAAAAAATACCTCACTTTGAGGAAAATTCATGAAAAATTCGAAATTTTCAAGAATCATCATAAAAATCCAATCAACCAATATAACTATCGTAATCATCTTTTAACTTCGACTTAATGGGATTAAAACAATCATTTTAAGCTATGATTGAATTCATTTGAAGCATACTATTCAAATATATCCCCGGAATTCTCATTTTCAAAAAATACAGAATTTTTGCAAATTGAAAAAAAATCAAAATATCCCTTCACGTATGAAAAGATCCTATGGAAATTTTCTATACGGATCGCGTATAGAAGTTCCGTACTATTTCCGTATATGATATTCGGCTATTTCGATATGGATATTTTTTATAGAAATTATTTCTATACGATTTCTATAGGTTTGATTCTATATGTACAATCCACATATATAGAAACATTTCGTATGAAGTTGCGACATTTCTCTACTTTTTTCTCTGGAGCGTTTGGACATTTTTCGTATGAAAACAAAAATCTATGTAAAAATTTATATATAGAAATAATTCGTATAGAAATATCCGAATATTATATACGGAAATCCTATAGAATTTCTATACGCAATCCGTATGGACATCTATACCCCAGGTAGAAATGTCTTACAGTTGCATGGTTGAACCCAGCGGCTAGGCGGCATTATAATGTTATGCATTTTTGACACTTTGCTGGGCTGTCGCTACCGATACTCAGCCCGGCATACGAAAACCTCTGCATTTATCTAACTATACATGTCGGGGAGTCGCTACAGTGCAGTGAAATATCTACGCCAAGCTCTTTCGTAGATGCAGCCTCAAGGGTATTATGGCGGGGTCCATAGCTGCAAAAAAAAGCAGAGAATTCAATGAAAATTGCTGAACAGATTATTCGACCCATTTGAAAGCCGTGTGCAAAATGTCAAGACCCCTACTTAAACAATAATAATGGGAATATTTTTTGAAGTTGCTACTTATACATGCAGTTGAATGGGGCATCGGTAATTTTTGTGAATTTCCTACGTTATCGATAGATCAATAACGTAGGAAAAGCACTAGAATTACCGATGTCCCATTCAACCGCGTGTATAAGTAGCAACTTCAAAAATTATACCCATTATTATTGTTTAAGTAGGGATCTTGACATTTTGCACACGGCTTTCAAATGGATCGAACAATCTGTTCAGCAATTTTCATTGAATTCTCTGCTTTTTTTCCAGCTATGGACCCCGCCATAATACCCTTAAGGCTGTGGCTTCCCAGCGACAACCGAGCATTGCTATCCATTTCGTTCCGGTACAAATTTCGTTTTTTTTCGTTATATATTTTAACTATCAAATATTTTATGGAGAGCAACCGAGAGAATAGAATTTTTCTATAGCACTCATTGCGATGACATAGATGTAAAAATGCCTTGGCTAAAATTGCTGATTTTTTTTTATTTTTTCATTTGGAGGAGAAAAATAAAATAAAAAACGTAAAAAAATAGTGTGAAGGAATTGTAAGAGCAAATATCTCAATAGAACAACCAACAAAATTTTCAATGATGCAATGGAATTTTAATAATCACTCGCAAATGATAGAATTTTAATAGTTAGCTTGAATACTATTGGATATTTCGATTGTCTTAAAATTATTTTTCTATTCAATCTTGAATTATATCTGTAATGAGTCATTTTTTACGAATATGCCAAAAAAGTTCTTGAAGAAATTGAATTATGCGCAAAAATATTGGTTGTTGAAAGTACACGGAGAGAAATATTCAATAAAAATTACGCATCTTTTCCGTAATTCCGGAGTAAAATATAGTTATAGGAAATTTGACAGACCTCTCATGAAATTTTTCCAGAGCGTTCCGTAATTTTTATCTGAATCTCCTGTAAAAAATTACGATACCGTCACATAAATTTTGTGAGTCGATTTCGTAATCGGTGAGCGAATTGTGAGTTCCGTAATTTTTACTGAACGTTTCTCTCCGTGTATTCTGTGCAGAAAAATAGAATGGAACTTATTAACTAGGTACATACAAAGTTCGGTTTGTTACAAGTACAATTTTTGTTTAATTATGAATTACATTAGTATGGGAAATCCCTAATGGAAATGGTGAGAGCCCTTCCGAAATGAATTGGATAATTAAAAATAAACTTGTATGTAAATAACTAGCCAATCATATACTATCAGTCATTCATGAGGACGTCTTTGGGCTCGTCGTCAGCGTGCTGGCCCTATAAACCAAAGCGTCCCAGTAGCGCAGGTTCGAGTCCCGGTGATGAAAGATTTTTTCATCGTCGGAAAACGAACCCAGTGCATGTGGAGTTAGATATAAGTTAGCTTAGAGGCAAGTGTGGGTAGGGAATTAGACTGGGGTACCGCGTAGGTACTGGGACGGGTAGGTAAAAGACCACAACGGTCATACCATCTGGCACCACCCAATTTTACTATCAGTCATTCCGATTTTTATCCAGGTATTCGTTATTCATTCTTGAATCAAGTCAGTAATAAGCGAATTGTGAGAAAAATGTCAACTAAATTGTTTACTAAAAAATACATTTGAAGATGAACAGGTGTCACCATTTCGTCAAGAAAAGATCCTTGTATGTATAATCAATTCATAAACCCATATTAGTCGAAACAGTTTCATCGTTGCTTGAAGTTCGGAGTAAAATAATTGTCATTCATATCTTAAGATAATTAACCCCTCACGTACGAGCTCGGTATGTCATACCGACCTATGCAAAAACGCACGGCTCTTTTCAAAATCGAATATTTCCGAAACTATGGCACATAATACAATCGGACTAATACCATTGGGGAGGTGAATACTATAGCTTCAATTATATATTTTATTTATAATTTCTCATTCAACAGAAAATATGGGATGCGAAGAGTATTGAGTGTGTGGTAGACTTGGTATTAGAAAGGTCCTGTACGTGAGGGGTTAATCAAACGAAAAAAATATTTTATATAAATTGACTTTCATCAATTTGTAGCCAAATTATCACTGTGAAAAATTTGAATTTGAGAGATATATGTTCATAGAATTATGAAACTAAGATCAGAAAAGAAGTAATCCGAATGGAAAAATTGTAGGTGAAAGGTCCTGAAGAATTCCGCAGCATTATAAAACACAAACTGGAATACTGTGTCTTTATGATTCGAAAAATGATTGATACCAATGATAAATCAAGAAGAGATGATTCTTGTAGAATTAAATATTCAAACTTATTTGCTTGACCAACATTTTTCGAGTTTTTTTAGTCAGTATTTTTCATATAAATCCGTGAATCATTCAAAGTCTGTTCTTCGGCAAAGATCGTGTAACGTCGGGAAGCCTTAGCGGTCCGAACGAGCGTTAGGCCCTTACGGTTGGGGGTTGACAGTATGTTTCCCCATTTGACCAGCGTCATTTAGAGAGCGTTTGTTTTCATCATTTATGGAACCGTGTTTGAGATCTGAGAGATTTTTTATCATGTGGTGTGTATATCAGGAATATATGGGATATCGATTACAGTAAGTACTTTGAGTTTTTGAATAATAGTACCTAAATATCCGTTGAAAATAGTTTAGAAAGCTTCAATAACCTCTCAATGGCGTCCTCCACTCTGAGCTTACTCTCTCTGTCTCTCTTCTATCCCATTACCAAAATATTTTTTATGTTTAGCGGTGTACAATTATTTCATCAATGATATGTAGAAAACAGTTTCTCAAAAGCTTCTCGATATACAATGGTCACCTCATCAACAATCAATCTTCCACTTGATTATGTGAAATATAAAATCCGAATTGTGCTCATAGGTCCGGATGAGATCAACTCCAGCGATGCTCCATGAATCTCTCAACACATTAATTCATGACAAGAAGATCTATCTCTGAGAATGATTAGGAGCCTGCCGATCCGCCCCAGACTGTATCGATGGAGCCCTACATAATACGACGTAGAACGAGCAAGTCTCTTTGCGGTGGATGTCAAGGTAATAAAATATTTTATATGATACGTGCGTGTAACCGCGTGGGTTTCAGTTGACTATAGTCAACTGGAAAGTAGCGGGTTTCGAGAGCCTACCCACACTCAACTAAAACCCGAAATAACGCATGACGCGCATGCGCATCACCTAATGCTTTCCGCACTAGTTGCGTAATGTACTATTCATCACAACAGATGTTGAATAATATGAACAATGATGTAAAAAAATTTCATGGAACAACTTGACGCTATCTCTACAGCCTTCTCCAAAATTTCTATTGGAATTCTATAAAAGTTCTTCTAGAGTTCTGTCAAAATTCTATTTGTTTTGTGTGCCAGTTCTGCAAAAAGTAATAATTTTTTTTTGTATAAATTCTTTTCCACTTATTTTCCACTATACACTTTGAAAAGAAAATATTTTATAGAGAGAAATTATCCAAGCTGGACAATTCTTGAACAGAAAATCAAAACAGAATAATTTGTATAGGGAAACCAACATCTGTCGACTTTCATCTTTCAAAAAATAAACGTATAGAAAAATCAATAGAAAACTTACCGAATTCATTAGAAAATTCTATATCCGATTGTATTGGATACTCAAAAGAGAAAAGTTAATAAATTTTGAATTTCTGTTTGAGATTTTCTCATTAGATTTTTTCCCTCAAAATTATTGAGTACAGATTTTCTGAGTTTTTTCCATTCAGATCCTATATCGCAAAATAAAACAAAAAACAACCAAAAAACGTAGAAAATTTTTGCCCAATGATTTTGATAGGAAAAATCTTATCACAAAATTTCCAACAGAGATTCAATATCTATTGACTTCCCTCTTCTAAATATCGAACAGTTTCGTCGCAAAAAACAAATAGAATTTTTCAATAGAATGTCAATAGAGGTCCTAGAGAACCTCCATAGAATCCCTATAGAAGTCCAATTAAATTTTCTAACGAATTCACTAGGTTTTCTATTGAATTTTTTTCATACGTGTAACACTTCAAAGTTGCATAATTTTCAATAGTATGGGTCCAAAACACGAAATGAATTATTTCATATAATTCTAATGTCCTTTGATAGATTTAATATAGATGTCTGAATTTATGTTCTGTATTATGAGGAATTTGAGGAGATTATCCTCGAATGTTAATTATGAGACTGAACAATCTCCTATCTCGTCCACAATTGTAATTATTTTTTCTTCGTTTATGGAAAATCGTATGAAAAATAATCACTCTCTGTGTAAATATTGATCTTTGGCGTTTCACATTTCTATAGTAATTTTACCAGTAATGGCTCAGGAAATTTATTGTTATTTCAGAAGGCCCCATGACTGGACTCGCTGCAATTTGAGAAGGATGTGAATGTAAGGAAATTCTTCTATGTAATATTTGTATAATTTTTGTAAATAAAATGAAATTTAATAAAACTGATTATTCAATATATACTTTGCACCCTCAATTCGAAAAGATCCATACCAATATGAAAAGTTATGCGGCATTGTAGTACCCTACTACAGCAACCTAGCATCTAGACGCACGAAACCATGCACTGAAAGGTTGCCGCGCAATCCATCCACAGCGCTATTCAGCGTAACCGATTCAGATAGTGTCTGCCTAACGCCGCTACCTAGCTGTTGGGCTGTGGCCGTCACTGCAACCTAGCAGCTACCCAAATTCAAGTCATAATTTCTACCTGGGATGATTTTTTCATACTTGCTTCATCTTCGAACTCGGTCAAAAGGACACCCAAACAAATTTGTTAAGCAATCATTCAATGATTTCAGAGAAATTTCTTTTAGTTATCGTGAAAAAAACTGAGTTTGAAAAAATTCCAAAATTTTAACAATTAATAAATGAATTTGATTTTAATTAATAGCGATAGATAGGGCTCAACGATACCTACATTTGAGAAAAAAAGATTCAATTCCATTGATTCATTAGCAAATAATCGAAGAAAAATTTGTTTACATATACACGCACATACACCCATACATACGGACACGGTCTAAAAATCGCATTTCTGTACTTTTTGGATCATAATGGGCGATATAACACGAAAAATCCATGACTTAAATTTGAATGATTACAATGCTTCCATTCGGAAGCAAAAATGATATAACATCGATTCAACTGGGAGTTGTGAAGAGAAAAACGTGAATATCTTAAACAGTAAATACAACAAAGTGGGCCCTTTTCATATGGATGCATACTAGGCAGGCCTAAGAGAGAAAGGGAATGAATTTTATGGTTCCGATTCCTCTAAAGATAGCTAAAAAAAAATCAGCAGCCCATCTGAATTTTTACAGATTTTTAAAAACATTCTTAAGCTGTGCTCCACGAAGTTTTATTTCTCATGGAATTTTACACGTCTCGCAGTGTCCAAATGTAATAATGATTTTTTGTAACTCAATAACTCCACTTCTTGGCATCAATTTCCGTAAACTTACTAGCAGAAAGGCAAAGAATACGCAGAATTGAAAATTCAATTTTCCGCAGGATTTGGAAGTTTTCAAAGATGCGTAGGACACTTATGGACTGTGCATTTTCTTTATCGATTCGATTATATAATTGTTGAATTATCGTACTATCATGCAAAGAAGAAGGAAAATTTTTAAGCGAATTCAATGCCGAGAAAAATACAAAACAAAATTCATCAATTTTCATGTAGGTGCAGGTGCTAGACTTATCCGGTGCTTTTACAACGGTCATAAACACGGAAACTGAACTTTAGCAACAAATTTTGGCCTACTGCATTGACCATTTCTGGGGAGGGATTTACCCCTCATTACGCTTGACACTTTTCAACATGTTTTTATTTCTAACATAAAAATATCATAATTATTTACATTTTCTTTGCAAAATTTACATTATTGAATCAATTAGTTTACAAGGATTTCAACAAAACTTGAATGATAAAAATAGCTTACTTCTAATTATCATTATACTATTTTTACAATTTCTGTCTATGACTAATGCTTAAAAGTTGAGTTTAATATTTTTGCCCTCATTTTAATATGGCAATGAAAATGAGATTGGAATCATTGGATGCATTGACTTTTTTCGATGAATTATTGAAGATCACTCACATTTTCAATCGATTTGTTCAAATAGTTTTCTAATGAAAACTTCAAGCGTTCTCGTGTGCAAGCAGGTGTCAACTCCCGTAATTTTTTCACCGCTTGCATCACATCCTGCTTATTGTCTTCATCTTTTGTGAGCAAAGTATTGTATTCGCTCATGAGAGCCACACTTCTTTCAGCCACATCATTTGTAAGAAGAACAGATCTCACAACTTTTGAAGCCTGAATATAACCTTCACAATTTTCCCATTTCGTAGAGTCGACATTCAGGAAATCCTGTTTGAGGTTCAAAATCTTAAAGGTAACGGTATTTTGAGTTACGAATTGATCCTAACTCGCCTCTCTGATAAATTTGATATCTTTCATTCCTGGTTTTCTCTTTTTTCGATCATTTTTGAGTGCAGGACACGATCTTATAGCTTCGCACATCTTTTCCTTGCACTCTACACTCAAATTTTCATCGAAAGAAGAGAAAGCGATCAATTCTTCTGATAAATACCGATGATTCCCAAACTTCTCAAATATCGTATTGTAGACTCGTGAAAACGTAGAACTATGATCAGTTATTTTTCAATAGTTCTAAATCGTTTTTGGGAACTTCAATTGCATTTGATGCTGTGAACGAACTTTTCTGATACAGGAGGACTATACAAATTCTCTTCAAACCTGATATTTCCTAAAATGTCATATGAAATTGATCTCTTAATAGGAATATTTTCAACGAGTAAATTGCCTTCGCCATCTAGCATAATGAATGAGACCCAGCGCTTGGAATCGATTACCATTTGGAAGATTTCCACCCAAGAACATCACCACCAGTTCCAGAAACTCTCTGTAGTCCTTCCTGATGTTGTCAATCTGTTAAGAGATGAATGAGAAAAGGTCAATTTAATTCTTCGATGGATTGAAAAAATTCTTTCCTTGGATTGAGTATTGTGAATTTTTCTTCATAACGTACCTTCAATCGTGAGTAAGCAAATGCCAGGGCGTTTTCTGCATCATTCCTGACTGCTGCTTTTACATCATCATCTTGGACTCCTGGTGAAAATTCTCCTTTCTCAATGTTTTTCCATTGCCCTTGGAATCGTTTGAAAATGAGAATATCTGGCCCAGAAGTTGGCCCCATAGACGCTTCAAAAGCAGATTTCAGCAGTAGTCCCAATACATAATGTCGACAAGCAAGATGCAATAGATTCCTCCCCAATAACTGCTCCAGTAGGACACATGCACCATTTGTACTGCCCGTGTTGCTAGCAGTGGTATCAAATGCCATGGCGCATATATCGTCGAGATATTCCCAATCCTTCAGGCATTTGAAAATGGCATTTACCTGCTCTTCACCACTTCCTCGTTCTAGTTTTGGAACTCCAAGTATAATAATTGATCCCCTTCAATGCCCGATATAAGAGCAGGGAGTCGATCCATTTTTTCGCATTTGTTCTCTATCGATGGTAGTTGTTTGCCATCCCAATGAACAGTGGTGAAACTGGAACATCCATTCTTAACCCGATTTTTAATGGCATTACTCAGAGTCTTCCGTTGAATCCCCCTACTTCGACAGATAATTTCTCGGCTCAGATGAACGTCATCTAGAAAGATCCCGGCTGTTATGAGGGCGGCTGCTATGATACGTGCTGCCATACGATCGCTGACTTTTGGTCGATCCAAAGTGGCGGTGAGGTTCGGAGACAGACGAAAAACTTTCTTCGCCTTGCTGGGCTGCGAATCGAATTCATAGTCGCAATCGCTTTCTTGATTGTCCAATTGTTTCAGGAGTCCATCCAGATCTTCGTCCCACTGGTAATTACTACAATTTGCAAGAATCCTATTCGGCTCGACTGCAAAATGGGAAAAATTGATGAATAATAAAAAATTGATACATGAAAATTGATTTGAAAAATCCAAAAAAATTCGCATGGACTGGGGATTTTTTTAGCCGTCTTTTTCAGGAATCAGAACCCTAAAATTCATTCTCCCTCTCCCGTAGGCCTGCCTAATGCATACATTAGAAAAATCCTCGTTCAATGACCCACGATTTCAAAAACTCACAGTAGTCTCGGGGAAACAGTCGAATTTTACATTTTTCTTTGAAAAATGTATGGCGTTTGACCAGAAATATATGAAGAGCCTTGCTCATGATTCGAGTGTCAATACACGGAGAGAAAAATTCAATAAAAATTACCAGAAAAAAAATTAAGTTCTGAAACGTAATCCGCGAGCGAAGTAAAATCCAATAAAGACTGTGAGTAGAAACTGAAATTGTGTACGAATCGCCACGTAAATTCTACAATTTGTTCCGTAAAAATTAACTATTAATCTGATGACTCACCGCTGTGGGGACAACAAGTCGTTCCCCAATTTTTCTGCAACGATTGAGAAATTTTACGGAAGAGAACGCAGAAATAACTCACCAGCTTTATAAAAATTGTTGGACGTTCAAGAATTTTTTATTTTGGAGGCATAATAAGTCAGGAAGTTTCTGTCAGGTTTTACTTGTTCGGGAAAAATTACGTGACAATTTCGTACTTTGTTCGGCGATGAACCTGAGAATTCACTGAACATTTCAGATTTCTACTCTTCCATTCCTGTAAAAATTGCCGTAATTGTTCCGTAATTTTTTGTGGCGTGAGCCACAAACGAATTATTATGTCGAATTTCGATTAACGCCCCTCGAATATTCTCTATTTTCGTATTCGAGACAAATATCATCCTATCCTTGTTCGTCATGAAATTTCTGGACAATTCTCGAACCTTCCATAATAAAAGGTATATATAAACCCTCGTATTCCCTACCAAAAGGTTCAGTCCGATTGAGTCCGATACCGAAACACGATGTAAACACGTCTCTTCAAATCTAAATACAAACATCTTTATTTAGGCGGTCAAAACGCGGAAAAACTATTCGTTCGATCACGTCGGGGTCACCAGTTGTGGCGGTTAAGTGCGGGTCATGAAATAAGACCTCGTGGTTGTGGAATAAAAACGTTTGTATTTAGATTTGAAGAGACGTGTTTGCATCGTGTTTCGGTATTGGACTGAATCGCACTGAACCTTTTGTTCGGGAATACGAGGGTTTATATACCTTTAATTATGGAAGGTTCGAGAATTGTCCAGAAATTTCGTGAGGAACAAGGATAGGATGATATTTGTCTCGAATACGACAATAGATAATATTCGAGATACGTTAATCGAAATTCAATATAATAATTCGTTTGTGGCTCGCGCCACATTTTTCCTGAATATTTCTCTCCGTGTAGGCGATCCTTGAGAATCGGAAAGCTGAATGATTAGTGATTAATATGTCGTCTTTAGAAATATAATCCGAGCATCGAGTTGCCCCTGAGTGATAGCGTGGAACCCCAATAACGGTGGCCTCGAGCTCCAAAATCCAATGAAATTAATGATCCCCTTAGTCGACTTGAACTCCAAACTTTGATTATACCATGCGTGAAAATTGGGCGTCTGGAAGGGGATTCCCCTCGAGTGAAGAGACTAATCACGATAACAGTTCGAAAGGCAGGATTGAAAAGTATTAAGATGGGATACCATGATGGGATGAAGATCTTCCTATTGATTCTTGAATGTTTTCCTGCATAGAATCCTGGGATGATCGGTAGAAAATCGCTTCTTCTTTATTAAAATATTTAACCACATCTTTCTACAATCTATTTTTAGAAACCAATGTCGAAGCAAGACTGCAAATCATTCAGGATGGACGGCACTCCTTGCTGCGAATTTATATGTCTGGATAATACACTGTCTTCAGTGACAAACGACAAAACCGATGGAATAGACGGGAGCAACGATGCCACTGCTAGTTACGATCTTGGATTGAGACTGGTCGCAAGCTGTTTTACAGCCATTCTATCTCTCAGTCTTCTGTTCTTCCTCATACACAGACTTCGGCAACGAAAAATTCGAGGTGAGATTGGGTTTAGTATGTTTCATACACAGACCACTTTCTACTATATATTTTCAACTATGAAATGCAATTCCAATGTCTAATTGGTATGTTCTTAGGAGAAAGTGCATTGCACGCACGAAAAAATTTAATAGAAAAATTCAACGAATTCGCTAGACAATTCAGTTGAATTTCTAACCGACGTCCAATGGTCGCTAAATCATTAGTTCGGCTTGGCCACTAGGAGGTCGTGGGTTCGAATCCCAGTCTGATCGGGTTTTTTTAACTCCTGGAAACAGGGTTTGGGTGCTCGAAAGGATAGGCTGAGCTTCGGATCCCGACTGGGGGGGACTCTTAACTTCCGGTAAAGGGGGTTAAGGGGCTCGCCTGGGGCGGATTCTGGTGGGGTCCGTCTCACCTCGGCTCTGGACCAGCGCAAGGTTCCTAACAGAGAAATCGACTGTACCGACGGAGGTTTTCTGTGGTTTCCTCCGTCTCTCGCGGGAGCAAATGCGGTACGGTACAGCGTAGCAAGTCGGTCACAGCCGCAAGGTTAGGTAGAGGCAGCCCCCTGACACTAAATCCAATGCCCCTATACAATACGCGTGTCCGCATTATCGAGGCTGTTTCTGACGGCCACAACGCGGCCCTGGATTACACCTGACTGACCCCCTCCATTCTCCCAACTGCCGCCATTTCTCTGCTCTGTTTTAAAGGAAACGCCGGAATAGAGATTAAACTGACATAATTATGCCTACTTGTACAGTCGCTAATTGCACATCAGGTTATCAGTCTAATCCCAACAAATTCCATTTCTTCACGGTTCCGAAAGCGCAAAAACCGTCAAAGAGTGGGGGATAATTGTGAAAAGTGGGGAGCCGTCAGATGACTCTCCGCGCCATCTGTAATGGCTTCAATATGAGGGACACTGAAAACACTGTGTAACAGGGGGCTGGGTAGAGGGTAGATGGCGGAGTAAACCAAAGGGTATGGTAGTTTTGATGGGTCTACCATAGAAAGATAAATTCCAGGCTTCGATAGAACAATATATTTATTATTTGGAACACTGGAACAATTATAATTTAACAATTAGAACGTTAAGAAAAAAATCTGAAATGTGCACGCTAGAGCTGTGGCGTAGAAGTTTTTTTGGTTCGTGCCTCTAGTTCTTCTTCTTCTTCTTCAATTCGTTCTGGTTTTATCCTCTATCCCATTAGAGGCAAGCACCATCTCTCCTCCAAACTTTTATTGGTCTTCTCAAGTGCCACTAACTTCGTTTCAAATAACACCAATCATCAAACAACACAAATGAAATATGGTTAACAATTTTTATGATATGACAATCACAGTTTAACATTATTTTCTAATAAGAATTTATCAATACATAGCATTGCCTTGAAATTGTTACTCAGATATATCTTTTGCAAATCATCCCCAATATTTATATTTAACAATCTGAACTCATTTGCTAACTTATTTCTATTTTTAATATATTTTGGGCAATCCCATAGAACATGGTCTAAGTCCATCCATAAATCCCCGCAACTGCACTCTGGGCTCAATATAATATTTTTGTTGTATAAATGGCTGTGAAGTAAAGTATGATTTGACTTAATTCTATTGCATCTACCTATTATGTTTCGTGAAAATTTCTCTTTTGCAAACCACTGTTTATTGTATGTAAATTTTTTAACATTCAAAAAATATTTCACTCCCTTTGAATGACGACTATCTGGGTTCGCCTCGTTCAGCAAAAATCGGTTAGAATCAGAGATCAATTGTTCCTTAATATTATGGATACATTCTCTCCAATAAACTTTTGTCCCTACACTCAATTCTCCCTCTTCTCGAGCCAGTTTTGCCAGTTCATCCGCATCCTCATTGATTTGAATGCCCCTGTGACCCGGAGTATAAATGATTTGAATTTTTATATTTTCTCTTCCCAATTCTAAAATTTTGTTCTTAATTTCAAAGACCTCTCTATATGCTTTTGGATCTAATCTTTTACCTCTCAACTGAGTAATTAAGCTCAATGAGTCAGAGCATAACAAATTCAGATTACAGGGTTCAATTTCGATGACTTCTAGGGCTTTTTTAACTGCTATAACTTCTGCATAAAAGCTTGAGCAAAAGTTCGGTAATTTAACTTTAACTTTGATATTTCCTTCCCTATCTACAATAGCTGCACCTACCGAATTATCTCCTTTAGACCCATCTGTAGCCCATACTTTATAATTACTGTAATTATCATTTAGGATATCATTAAATTTTTTGTTAATGTTGTCTTTTTCTTTTTTCAAACTAAGCCCTATCACGGAATCTGTCTCTATTGCTTGCCAAGATAATTGAACTGGAAATTCAAAACTATGATGTAAATCTCTACTATCTATATTAACTATCATATCTTTCACCTCTGACCAATATATAAACAATTTATGATAGAATTTTTTCCCTGTGGTTTTCTTCTTCAACTCTTCCATCAACTTCAACTTTGGCAAAATCATATTCCTTTTATCACTAGCAGACTTGAATAGAAATTTCTTCGTTAAGAAAGATCTCCTAAATTCAAGACGTGGTTCCGCTGCTAAATGTTGTAGTATGTTAGTGGGAGTCGTTATGATACATCCAAGAGCCGATCTCAAAGCCGCATATTGAACTCGATCTATTAATTTCATATTTGTTCCACTAGAGTCTCCATAAAACATAGATCCCCAATCTAGTCTAGCCCGTATTAGACCTTTATATATTGTAATCATAGTAGTTTGGTGAGCGCCCCATTTTAAACTCCCTATAGCCTTCATAATACTAACCATTTTCAAAGAACATTGTCTTGTGTAACTAATATGTTTATTCCAATTAAGTTTATTGTCTATAAATACTCCTAAAAATTTGGCTACTTCCGTCGATTTCAACATCTTTCCATTCATTTCAATTTCAAATACTCTATTCTTATCTTTCTGTTGATTTGAGAACATCATCACAACCGATTTATCACCAGAAATATTCAGTCTGACATCTCTCAGCCATTTATCCACATTACTCAGTGATTCTGATAATTCCTCAGCTGCCTCCTCAAAGGAGGAAGCAGTCGAGTAAATCATTATATCATCTGCAAATGACGATATTCTAGAATTAACCGAAATTTTATCTATAATGTCTCTAACGTACACATTAAACAAAAGAGGACTAAGAATAGAGCCCTGTGCTAATCCTTTTGAAGAAATTCTCCTTTGTACGATTTGATCTCGAAATAGAAAACTCAGTTCCCTTCCCGACATAACATTAATTATAAATCTTACTATGGTACCAGACAAGCCTATTTTTATCAATTTGTTTGCCAGGGTCTGTATATCAACATTATCATATGCAGATTCGATATCAAGAAAACCAGCCAATAATACCTTTTTTCTTATAAAATTAATGTTCACATCAGTGACAAAGGAAGCCAAGCTGTCATTACAGGACCTCAACCGTCTAAAATCAAAAAATTGATTTGGGAAAAAATGTTTATTTTCAAGGAACCACTGAACTCTGTTATTAATTATTCTTTCCAGTATTTTTTGAATGCAAGAAGATAAGGCTATCGGCCTATATCCTCTATTATTTGGCTTAGGGATTAAAAATACTAATTGACGTTTCCAATCATTTGGGACTTCACCTTTGTTGATTATCATATTAAATAGTTTCGTAAGTAATTCTATCGATTTATCTGGAAGTTGTTTAATAACTTTATGCGAAATTAAATCATCTCCTGGGGCAGAATGAGATTTTGCATGAGAGATAGCAGCTATAACTTCTTCTTTTTCAATTTTTTTTATCTAACATATTTTCTACTAAATTATCATCTTCAATAACAATATTCTCCGGGATAATTTCCGGTGCTACCTTATTTATAGTTTCAATTATTTTCGTATCTTCCGGGGAGTTATTCTGTCTATTTGTATCATTCAATTTTCTATTTTTAAAAGCTTTAATATATTTCCATATTTTATCGATCGCCATATCAGGATTCAGAGTATCACAGAATATGATGAAAGCTTTTCTTTTCGTACGAAATATATTTTTCCTAGCTTCTTTACATGATTTTTCATAGTCTTGATAATTTTGTTCATTGAAATTGTTAAAGAGATTTTTTAACTTTACGAGATTCAACGTGATCTGAACAAGATTGATTCCACCAATGGGCGGCTGGATATTTCCTTGGTCTGAATGAATTATCTATTATTTTACCCCCCGCTTCCTCTAAACTTTTTACAATACTTTTAGTCAAGTCATCATAAGTTTTAAGGAAATTATCTTCCTCCACCTCTAGCATCTCATCATTTAATTTTTCTTCTAATTTTTTTCTAAAAATTTTCCAATCAACTCTGTTAATAGAGATTCTCGGTCTATCAATTTGTCTCTGAAATTTTCCAAGACTGAAAACAACATTGATCGGAAAGTGATCACTACCCACAGTGTCCATCTCTGTATACCATTGTGCAACCAGCTTTAATTCAGGTGAACACAAAGACAAATCTGGACAACTAATTTTTCCATCAAGATTTAATCTCGTTCTTTCCCCCGTGTTCAAAATTATCAACTCATTCTCAAGGATTGATTCATATATCCAGTCACCCTCCGGGTTTGATAACTCGCTCCCCCACTCCTCAGAGTGGACATTTAAATCTCCACACACAAAAACATTATTCAAGGTTATTTTTGTTAAATCAAAAAACTTTTTCCAGTCTTCAGCTCTAATATAAGCATTTGGCGAACGATAAAAGTTATGGATTTCAATTTTTTTTTTCATTCCACTCAATTTCTATCCCTATCCATTCAACTCCATCTGGAAATTTGAGATTCAGAATCCTCTTGTAATTTAAATATGATCTAATATAAATGATACTTCCTCCATGAACATTTTTTGGCTGATTATATGTAGTACAAAAAAATCCATTAATATCCCGATTTATATCATCTTTTAAAAAAGTCTCATTAAGACAAATAACATCATATTTTTCCACCATCCCTAAAAATTCCACCCATTTATTTAGAACACTCCGACAGTTCCATTGCAAAATTTTCAAATCCTCCATTAAGCTAACTCTTTGTAACGGTCCTCCGCCGACTGAATAGCATTCAAAATATTCTCCTCATTTCCAACTATTTCCTTCAATATCTGGGTAAATTTCTTTATCTCAACCAAGAAGGTACGTTTCAAATCCAACAAAACATGACCTTGAGGAATTTCCTGTCTCGTTGTTCCTACTGTAGTACCGGTCGACGATGAGCCTTCTGATCCCCCACTTCTATCTAAATTGTGGATCACTGTAAAAAAATTCCAGGAATTTTTAGAGTACATGTGCAGGAAGTTTGTTTCATTGGACAGTACTCGAAAATTATACTACATCCGCGCTCTACCCGCTTGCATGAATTTTCATACCCGTTGGCTGAATTTTTAAAGTACGTGCCGAACGCACTATCGAAATATGGTTACTCGAATTTTATTAGCGTCGTCCAATAAAATAATATTCTTGATACGTAATGAATCTTATGCACGCGCATTGAAATTGAACCTGTTCGGTATCTAAAAAATTACTCCCAGTTGTAGAAAAATATTTGTAATTATCGTGATGAAATTACATTGCAACTGTGCTTTAATTTTCGTATGTGTACCTTATTATTCAGTATTGCATGGTGTGAAATTTCTCATGACATTTCGAGTGAATATTCGTCTACCTTGAGCTGAAATCGCAGGGCAAGGATCCGTTAATTTTCGTATGTATGCTCTCAAATAGTGAGGTACATATCGATAAATTTCTTGTTCGACTGTGCACTAATTATAACGTACCATGTATCACAAATTAAATAACCATACTTGAATTTCCCTGAACTATAGTCACTGAATATTATAGTGACGGAGATATCAAAAATTGGTTTCCCTATGGTATTAATTTTCACATTCAGGAGCTATAAAAAAGTGGGCATGGGGGGTTGAAATAAAAGGTACACCATAACTTAATTTTAGACACATGTATTATAATTTTATTTGAGATACAATACTGGAATAATATCTATACCCGTGCGAATATAATGTTATTTTTTGTATTAAAATGTGTTTCAAAATATAACCAATATAATATAGAAATGAGGCAGTGCGGGATGAATGACACCTCCGTTATATCAGTCACATATTAGACAACCGAACGTACAACTCGTTATGGGGTGAGTTATTCACCAGTTTGGGGCTCCTTCAACATGTTGATCAAATTGAGCACCTTCGGATTGCAGGGGTTTTTCTTCCTTTTTTTAGAGTCCGTCTTCTTACCTCCCTTTGGGTTAATACATAGAAAAACTCTGTAACAGTGTGAAAACGCTGAAATTAATAAAATTGCATGTATGAAGAAATTCAATAGAAAATCCTAGCGAATTCGATAGAAAATTCTATTGGATTTCTATTGAATTTTCTAAAAGTTTTTTGCCGTTTCTATTGATATGTTCGATAGGAAATATTCCATAGAAAAGATTAATAGAAATCGACTTCCTATAGAATTTCTTCGGCTCAAATTTTCTAAGTTTGATTTTCTTGAAGGGAAGACAATAAAAATTGAATAAAAAAAGCTTTGTAAAAAACATCACGAAAAAATGGTTTCTAAGAATAATAAAGAATAGATACTGCCGCTACGGCAATTGTCATTGTCCTTGTCCAACAATCGAAATAATTGAAAAATATAAATTCCCGATATTCCCTGCACAGATAAAATTAACAGGCAGTCATATCGCTCTCACTTTTTCAATCACCAGGAAAGAATTCTTGATGATTAGTTTTATCCGACTGATTCCTTAATCATCCAGTAAGGACTTTACAAAATTGAATCCCTAAATTTTCAAATACCTCTGCATGAATTCCAGGGTGCACTCCAATTTGCGGGGGTAAAGGCATCGGAAAATATAATAGCAGAGTATTGTCATTAAAAATCCTTCCAGGATCGTGCTAACTTGAATTTTGAATTTTTTTTCCATGATAATGCTATAATTGGCAGTTTCATCGTAGATTGAAGAACCTGTAATGGAAATGAAATTGAGAGTGTTAATTGATTGAGGCTGACAATGATATGCACTAGGCTAGGTTGATGATTTGAAAATTGAAAAAAAAATGAAATTCATGAAGATTCTATGGTGCATTCAGTTTGCAAAGGGACGCTGCTTCTTGGGCTCAGGACCCAGTTGTATGATCATTCATACGTGATTTTTTACTTTCCATGTCACTTGAATGATGAAAAGACACATTTTCTCCATTTTTTTTGCGAATAAATNCAGGACCCAGTTGTATGATCATTCATACGTGATTTTTTATTTTTCATGTCACTTGAATGATGAAAAGAAACATTTTCTCCATTTTTTTTGCGAATAAATTGTTATCAATAATGGTTGAAATTTTATCCTGATAACAAATCATTTCTTCACTAATTTTTCATATACAATCTCTTGATTTAAGTGATTTTTAGAAACTCATTTCTCATTTTTGTTCCAATTTTCTTTGGTTTAGAATTTTTTTTTTGTCAATTAGCCCTGAATGGGCAAACTACGAGTTACAACTTCGGTTTCATTATTTTTCCCCCATATTTACCATATTGGATTTTTTTTGTGAACCTCTCAACAAATCTGAACATTCTAACGAATGAAATGTATTTTTTTTCTAGGTGTGTTAGCTCCTAACGATTATTATGAAATTTATGGGAGGGAACTAAATTTTTCATATTTATTGTAGAAAAAGAAATCAAATTGCTTTTGAGAACTTTCAATTTATCGATTCATTTTTCCTCGTATCTATTGAATCAAGTCTAATTTAGGCAACTTTCATGACACGAAAAAACTTTTCTCTTCTTCTCTCAAATAGTGAATGTTCGATGATTGAAAATTTGATTTTTCTCCTTCACTCTCTGATTTCATTGACTTCGCACCGAATCATTTCGATCACTTTCGGTGCTCAATGATCAGAGGATGGGATGAAAATGGTTTCATTCTCTCGCAGATTAATTAATCACTAAAAACAAAGAATTATAAAAAAATAATCTCCAGTGAAATCCTTGCTAATCAAGTAAGTATCTTGTTAATAAGTGGTTCCTACAAAAAAAAACTCTGAACTTCCGTATAGAAAATTAAAGTAGCTTCCTAGATATCCTCANTCGCACCGAATCATTTCGATCACTTTCGGTGCTCAATGATCAGAGGATGGGATGAAAATGGTTTCATTCCTCTCGCAGATTAATTAATCACTAAAAACGAAGAATTAAAAAAAAATAATCTCCAGTGAAATCCTTGCTAATCAAGTAAGTATCTTGTTAATAAGTGGTTCCTACAAAAAAAACTCTGAACTTCCGTATAGAAAATTAAAGTAGCTGCCTAGATGTCCTCCAATATTCCCCTCTAAATTGACTCATCAAGTACATGAATAAATAATTAACAAGAAAAGTATATCTGATGGAGTGATCGATATCATGAAATCACTGAATTAATTCTTTAGATATCCCGGTAAGGAGTAATGAGACCAGAAAAAGTCATCCAACATTTTTTGTTGGAAATTCAATTTTCTACAAAAAATGTTTCATGAATTTTCCTCTGGGAAATCACTCATTGACGAGATATTTTTATAATCAACAGAAAAGTACATTTGATGGAACCATCGACATGAAGAGAAACACTCGACTAGTTGGTTATTTATCTTGACACGCACGAAAAAATTTAATAGAAAATCCTAGCAAATCCTCTAGAAAATTCTATTGGATTTCTCTTAAATTTTCTATAATTTTTTTGCCGTTTCTATTGACATGTTCAATAGAAAATATTATATAGAAAAAGTAAATAGAATTTCATTTTTCTATAGAAATTATTCTATTGAGATATTTTCTATAAAATTTTCTGGACTCAAAGTTTCTAAGTTTTTTTCATTCAATTTTTATTTTCTTTCCTTCAAGAAAATCAAACAAAAAAACTTAGAAAATTTGAGCCGAAGAAATTCTATAGGAAATCGATTTCTATTGACTTTTTCTATAGAATATTGCCTGTCGAACATGTCAATAGAAACGGCAAAAAACTTATAGAAAATTCAATAGATATCCAATAGAATTTCCTAGCGAATTCGCTAGGATTTTCTATTAAATTTTTTCATAGGTGGATAATGAGTGGTTTAATAGGGTAATGTCATATAATATTTTCATAGGAAATTTCATTACCTTCAAAAAAAACTCAATTACATTTTCTTGTAAAATGACTACTTCTTGAAAGAACCGAAGAATTAGATGGATTCCCTTCATTCCAACGGAAATGTAAATATTAAACAAACAATCGCAATTGATGAACACTTACTGTCAAACAACGAAAAAACTAGGAAATTATATTTTAGGATTTAGAAATTCTACTCCCCCGATTACTTCCTCTAAATATTCAGTATGACATTTACCTTCAATTATCAACACTGGTCCAGCATGTGGTAGCTTTTCGACAACCTGTAGGTCAGTCAAGGTGTCCTGTAGAGGAATAACATAACCGTTGAAATGTTTGTGAAAAAGGCTGCTAGTGTATATTGGCTAATGAAGGCTTTTATCAAACGCGGACCTGAAAATTGACACAACCTGCAATAGTAGAACATGATGCGCGGATAAATAGCAATCTATACAATGTCTCTAATAACAAAACTTTGCTCTAGTTCAATATATTACAACTCTGTGCTCAGAATTTTAATTGTTGCATTCATGCGCCGACTTGAACTCTCCGGTTATGATTTATGTCTCGATGTCAATTTCAATTGTTTTCATCCGCCTTCCAAAATCACTTCGTACTAATCACCATTGGAATGTGTGCCTAGATTGTGCCATTGTTTTAATATTGAACGACAGATTTTCACTACAATTCACCCGGAAAATGCTAGCGAAACTCACCGATGTTGGCAACTCCAGTTCAATGATCGTCGTTCGATATTCTCAGATCCAAATGCAGTGACAGACAATATTGGAATATGGATGCAAGCGAATGAATAAACGGCAAACCAGTGAAATACTTTATCAAATTCTCGTTATTTTACACGAGGAAGGCACGCCTGTACTAGAGGACAGTTGTCCAGAGACTAACTCGTATAACCAAGGGAAAACTCTCACTGGGAAAACGAAAAATAAAATCATACAGTTTTATGCCTCAAGAGGACACAGTCCTTCTTCAAGTTTCGGCACATGTTTAGGATTAAACCACTCTCGACTGCGGAGGACAACCGATCGTAAATTAGTCCCTTTCTAGAACTGTTTTCCCAGTATGTCATAAATCTTTGTCGAGTAGTTTTTATACAACAATGAGAGAGCTGGGCTCGAATATTCCAACAAACAATTTTAATAATAATCAAAACCTGTTGTTTTATAACGTTCTCTAAAAATATACTTGTAGTTAATTTTAAAAAAAGCCGGCTCCAGTTCTTATGAGTTTCGTACCGCACTATTATACAATAACTGACGCGCTCAAGTCCTTGGCGCACAATGAATATCGACAGACGCAAGGGTCACCACTGCACCACTGGGTTTTGCATTTGAAAATTATATTCACGAAAAAACATAGGAAGACCTAGCGAAGTCAATGGAAGATCCTATTGAATTTTCACGGAGGTTATATTGAAAATTTTGCTCCTTTTTGACCGATTCTTTCGAAACATGACGCAGCTTTACAGCGTGTATTTTTTTTTTTTATAAAACTTTCGAAATGAACTATTTCATAGAAATAATGTTCCTCCCTTTCCTAATTGGAATAGCATATGGTATTTTTTCGTGTCAATCAAGTTAATTCAAACTCATTTCATTCGCGATAATCGAAACTAGGCATAGACTTTAATTAATTAATATTCGAACTTACCTTAAGAGAACACCTGAGAGTTCACCGTAGTCTCAAACACACAACCGTTTGACGCGTTATTTCCATCAAAAAAAGGCTGTCAGCCATTATGATGAAAGACTACATTTCATGATTGCATTCTGCAAATATTTTCTGATGACTATAAATTGAGAAACTATAATGTTATACTTATTAAGCATAGAGATGCAAAACACAAACGTATAAGATAACACTTTATGTTCTCCTTGATATTAAGCGTCATAAGCTATGACGAATCAAGTTCAACATTATATTTTAAATGTTGTATCGGACAATCGTGAATCCCGAAGGACTTACCCATCAGGAAAATTTGGTATGGACACCTTGCACCACAATTTTTGAATTCGCAGTTCTTATCACGATAAGAACAACCTAAAACTTCAAAAATTGTCGAATGTCTCTCGATAGTTTTGTTGTAAACTAACGAGAGTGTAAAGATTTGCAAGTTGAAACATCAAGAGAGCTATTGCGAGATGAATTATGAGTGCTTTTTGGCTAGATGAATAGAAATTTTTTGGTAAAAATGATTGAATACATTAAAGCAAGAGTAATTGATGAGTTTTTCTGAAGATTTTGTATCGGGAACATTTTGAAAAAAAAACCACAATATTGATAATAGCGGGAATTATGGGTGTTTCCGCCAATTATACAGTTTTGTAGCTTCAAAATTTTCATTTTTTTCGGCTCCCCATACAATTTCATGCTGCATGACTTTTTTTTTCAGTTTTTGAAAATTTCTATTTCTATCACTTCTGATACTACAAGAGCTTCAAAATTATCGGGTATTTCCCGATATGTTCGTTGGAAAAAAATGGAGGACTAAGGATTTTGGAAAAACGATCGGGATAAGTTTTGCACGAAAACTCAGGATTTTAATCTGCATAACTTCTCCCTCTCGTTGCTACACAACAAAACAATCGGGAAATATCCGATAATTTTGGAGGTCTCGTGGTATTACTCCTCAATAGAAGTGCACCATGAGACGAAACTCACAATTCGATTCGATAGTGTTTTGTTTTTTATATAGCAACTACTAGAGAGAATTCTTAACAAATTACTAGAGATAATTTTTTTTTCAAGTTTCCAACGGGTATTCCCGACGAAAGTTAGCAGTTATTTTGGTTCAGCATTGTCTAAACTAGCTCACTCCATCGGGAATTTCGTAAATTTTTTGGCAAAGTTAGAAATTGCGCATCATCCCCTTTTCCCACTTCGATTGTAAATTTTTTCATTTGATCACTCGAAGTGACTTTTTCCAAAAAAAATAGTATATTAACGTATTGCGTCATTTTTGACGAATGTAAGGTTTACAGGTCGAGCCGAAGGGGAGTCTCTGGGTATTATAGAGACAATTGGAAAAGTTTATAACATGTGTTGTATGTGAAAAAAGTGGAGGAAAAATTAAACTCCGAGATTTTCGGAAGATTCTAAACGGTCAAAATTGGTCAAAATCTACAAAAACGTCGTAAGTGCCTAATTTTGTGACCGATTGAGCTGAAATTTGGGTTACACATAGTTGAAATGTGCACACACAAAAACGGATTTTAGAAATATTGATTTTTTATATGAATTAATTTTTTTCTCCCGAGTGGTATGCCCTAATTTGTTATAACAGGACGGAATCCAAGTACATACTATCTTGATGAATCACAAATTCATTTTTCACCAGGATCTCCTCTTAGGATAGTATGGACTTGAATTTCGGCCATATTATAATTAATGAGGGCATACTTGAATACTATTGTGAGGTATGCGGTAAGACATTAATCCTATTGACGTATGGAATTAACAATTTATTCGGTTGTGATTATTCTAAAACCAATGGAAAAAATTATTCATTATGAAAAAAACAAAAGCTTGCTGTCCATCAGAACTAATGTACCTGTATTTTACAATTCGAGCGAATGATTAGTGGACTAATGCCCTTGAAAATTCATATCATAGACGTCTGTTATTGGTGAACTTGTGCTGTGGCATTCCTCCATCGAATGTAATATTTCATACTATTTCGTTAAGTATTTCCGGTTATTCCCCGAAAGTGAAAATCTTACAATGCGCATCTGGAAATTTAGCTGTAACGATCCATTAAAATCAATGTACACGTGTCTCATAATTATTCGCTATCGTTCAGTAACGAATGCACTCGAAAATAAGACCGCAACTGGGCGAGATGAGATCAAGCGCGTCCCATTTTTCTACTATCGGATACAATTTTTGTAGAACATGTTCCTTGAACTTTCTCTCGTCAGGAAACCATTCTTAATGGACTGGTTCTTTATTATTAGCCACCGATAATTCAAAGTACAGAAGTGAAATATTAAGATACTGTACTCGAAAATTAGTGGACTTATCAGCAAAAATGAGGGTTTGCATGACTATTTGTATACATGATACTAATTTTTAACTGGGGATCAATAATTATACGCCCTGGTACCACAATTTTTGTAGAACATGTTACTTGAAATTCTTCTCATCAGGAAATCATTCCTAATGCACTTGTACTTCAGTATTGGTCAGCGATAATTTAAGGTACACAAGTGAAATATTCAGATACAGTGCTCGATAATTAGTGAACTTTTTGGTGAAAATTAGAGTCTCCATGAATATTTGTATACAAAATATTAATTTTTGAGTGATGTTCATTAATTTTACGTACCGGTACATGAAAATTATAGCTAATTAGCATCAATTTAGATTGAATGACAATGAAAATAAATTTGGGGTGCATAAGTATGATAAAAGTATGTGAATATTAGAGTTATTTTTTACAGTGATTATTTCGATATCTGTGTTCCCCTGTAAATTATCAGAATTTCTGTTGTGGTTGTATACTAATTCTTTTGCCTCCTTATAAGAAATTCGTTTCTCCACTTTTACCTTATTAATCGTTTTTTCCTTTAAGTACTGGGGGCATATCATCGAAAGAGAATCATGTTGAGATGATTGACAATGAATACAGTGTAGATAATCATTGGAACATTTCTCAGCATTATGATTACTTGAACATTTACTACATCTTATAACCCCTTTACAGGCCTGTTGGTTATGACCAAATCGAAGGCATTTAAAACACCTTTTGACTTTAGGATAAAAGGGCCTGACTCTTTTTTCTACATTATCAATTATAATTGAACTAGGGAGAGAAGTACCATAGACATAAATTTCAACCATTTGTGTCGGAATGAACGATAGCTTACCATCTTCTGATTTGTCTACGTCTGGGTTTCTTTTATTAATTCTCTCAATAGCATAAACTTTTGTAGATGAGTCTGAACGACAGACCGACTCGAGAATGTCTTTGTCCCTGATGTCAACAGGGATATCCCAAATGACCCCCACCGACTTAACGGTATTGTCCGGAAGAATCGCTACCCAATTCTTGTTTACCTTCCTCACCTCAGATTCCACCAAATTATTTGCTGCCTCGGCAGAACCACAACAAAGCATAAACTTTTCGTTATCGATTTTCTTAACTTTCTGAATAAACTGACTTAAAGGTCTAAGATCTTTGGCTACCGCCATTTCGTGTAAGTTTCCTAAATGTTTTTCCCTATCGATCAAAAATCTACACAACAAAAGGACCTACAGCATCGTTATCGTATCTATTTTGTCTCATCCCCAAGTAATAATCATGTAAATTGAATTCGTTCTCTTCTCCTTCCTGCATCTCCTCAAAATCTTGTCTAGTTTTTTTGCCATCAACCTGTCTTAAATTCATTTGCCTTTTAGTAGCTATTTTACTCTCCATTTTTCAATAGAAATAATCATTAATTCTCCCAAATGAATAAGATTCCCCAGAATGATTTAAACATACAACATTTAGATTATAACATATAAAACAACACACCTGGAGTCTTCTTGTAGAGTTCCCTTTAAACTGACTTGAATCTATTTTTATTTTATGTTTTCTATCGTATTCTCTATTTTAAAATTTTCCAATCGAAAATCGTTAATTCAAATCTAGAACTAATCAGGACACTTGTTGACTGTACTGTAGGTTGGCTCAAAGAGGATAGACCTGAGTAGAGGCCCGGATCGGGGGGTTTGACTGACTCCAAAAATGTTAGTTGGTACCCCACGGGAAAGGCGGCGTCCCGGTCGAATTGTCGGTAAATGTGAGTCGGGTGCGTGAGTAACT
>NW_021681493.1:48529-48857 GCF_001412515.2 Diachasma alloeum
CCCTAAATTTTCATCCCTCCGGATATAGGTGGGTGTCTTCAACCCCCCGGATTAACCGCATACTCATGTATTTTCCCCGAAATTCATTTTTTTTTATTTATAAAAAATCTGCACATGTTTCCGGAGAGGTAAAATTTATAAAAATGTAATCTCAGACCCCTCCCCCTCACCTCCCTTCAATTTTCATTCCTCTGGATATATTGCGTCTATTTTTCACAGATAACAAAACCGGGCGTGTGAATAAATTAATTTACTTATTGAATTAATTAATTTTTTAATTCGAAAATCAATGCATAAGCAGATAGTTGTTTAGAACATTATTTTCAAT
>NW_021681493.1:48891-49896 GCF_001412515.2 Diachasma alloeum
GATGAAAATCTCAACCCTCCGTATACATACCCTTCCCCCCACTTCTCACAAAGTTCAAAATTTTTAGATTCCATTATTTTATTCATCTAATTATTTGATGCCCCTCTTCCCCCCTATTTTACCCGCAGCATTCTCCTCCTACATATCTATTTGCGATAACATTGTTCACGTAGGGCAATTGGGTCAGTACAGAATTAAACTAATTTAAAAAAATGCCAATATGAACCTATTGGATAATCAATTTTCTCCCGCCACTGCTGCCGACTTTATCGGCCTGGGCGAGAAGTCGACACTGCCGCCATCCGGCGGCGTTCCCCCTACTGATTTATTTTCCCTTTCAATACGCAAACTATTATTTTCCATAATTAATGGAAATTAATGTCATTAAAGCTACTAAAATTCATTAATAATTCATAGATTTACATCCATAATCGTTCCAGGTATCATTTACCCTTTTTTACACCAAAACAAGTAGCCACCTAACAGCCACCTATTTAGGTGGCTGTTAGGTGGCTATTTGCTCCCTAGGGTTGGAAAACTCTATAGTTTTCCAGTGATTCTATTGAATAATTGTGCAGATTTTGTTTTTTTTTTACTATAGTAATGTTCGATTATATATATTTATTCCCCCCCTGAGTGAGAAAGGAATATGTATCGCGCTCGCTCCCACTCATTGTCGTCTCCGTCGCGCTGTCACGTGCCCGTCCTCCACCAAAATTAACGAGTCGAGTGAGAAAGAAAATGGAGAAGAAGGAGAGAGAAAACATTCGAACTCGTTTGAAACGGTTGGAACGTTTTCGTTGTTCTCCAGCGATCTACACATAATGGGATTAATTCAATAATAGATTAATGAATAAGATTTTTCGCAGATTATTGCGAGATTTAGATGAATGGTTTGCCTCCTTCAGTGACCATCAAAAATTGTCTCCAATCGACAATATCTTCCGATGAACTGATACAATGTGAATGAATCAAGTATCAATTTGAATCTTTAAAAAATTAATC
>NW_021681493.1:50094-50271 GCF_001412515.2 Diachasma alloeum
TTGAATTCAGGAATGATGTCTGTAGGTTTCAGTAATATTTTCGCGGAAATTCCGGGAACATTTATTGGGAATTTTTATCGCGTTGCCATAATACGGAAATTTCAAGGAATTTCGTCATAGCAAATTACAATTTTTTATAAATTTCAGTCCAATTATATGTGTACGTCCACGTGAAAA
>NW_021681494.1:0-62801 GCF_001412515.2 Diachasma alloeum
TTATTTTATTTCCCATATCGTCCCATGATACCCACTATACAAGCACCAACTTTCGTCACAGTCCGAGAGAGTACTCATGCACTGAGACNTCGGGAGAGGGGTTCATTTCTGTTTTAAACTTCATGTAACAAAAGTATGAGAAACACATCAGTAAGGCGGACACCTCCACCTCAACTCCGCAACTATTCGGTTCCCGTAATTCCACATCAGACGGCTCCACGTCAATCAGACAGTACCAGATACCTCATTTTATTTTATTTCCCATATCGTCCCATGATACCCACTATACAAGCACCAACTTTCGTCACAGTCCGAGAGAGTACTCATGCACTGAGACAAACTTTCATTCACGGCTCACCATAGGTGATTCTGATGTTTAAAAGTTGGAGTTTATTTATTGAGCACACTAGCACTAACGAAGAACGGATTAAAAATAGTCTTTTATGTGCAAGAAACGCGGCTACTCTCGATTTACGAGAATTAATGTCCCCAAATTCAAAACAACGATCACTCCCCGAAACTGTTGAAAGAAGCCACCGTTGTAGTATCAGTATTTATCGACTGAATTACTACCGGAGTTGATTCGAATCCGATCGATTCCGCGAGCGATTTCCCCTGAGACCTTTTTCTTCCGAACCACGGCTGGTCACTCGCGTCTTTTTCATGGCAGTTTTGCTTGGTGAAGAATTTTGACTCGTGGCAAAAAAGGAAAAAGAAAAAAGATATTCTGGAAGCTTCTCTGTTAGGAAATCGCTTGTTGAAACGGTTGTTAAGCGGTAGCATTTTTCGGGGGCAATGCAATAGGCGCTGACGCGGCAATTGTTATGGAGTTGAATGTTCTTGAACTCCCTTTTCGATGGAAACAATTTAATAAAATATTCAAACTGTAATTTTGGATATAACATCCCCCGTTCAGGACTAGGATTGCCGTTCGTATGGCAGTCAGTTCTGAAGAGTTTTTATGGATGTTGCAAATTTTTAACTGGGTTAGTCGGGTGTCATTCTTGCTAACTCCGTAAGTCATTCAGTGAGGGATTTGACCTGTCGGTGCTGGTTCAAAAATTTGTGCATGCTTGGTTTACTTTTGTCTGCTCTACTGAACCGGTGACTTTGTTGTTGGTTTTTGGCTGTTACTAAAAAGGTAGGTTATTTTATTAAAACGGTGGGTTATTTTGGGAGGTATTGTAGTTCAGTTAATGGGTAATGGTTCCTGTTTATGAATGTTTGTGAAGTAAATACTTTAGGTAGTATTATTTATAACATAATAGCTTGCTGTGCTTGAAAAGAGGATAATTTTGAAAGAAGTTTGGAAGAAGGATAATTTTTGTCGATTTGAAATTTGTACGGTTGATGAGTTTAGAGGTAGATGGCGCTGGGGGTCGTTACGGAGTGAGCTAAGTTATCGACCCGGCCGGTTAAATCAAGATGGCGTTTACTCGTTTGACACGTGGATTATTGTCAATGTTTTCGGATGAACCAGCGAATTTTCAGGGTGAACGGGGGTTTTCCTGTCATTGATAATGTTTTCTACAAGGAGATGATTTTAACGGTTAGGTGAAATTCGTGTAACCCTTGCGGCCTGTTTTTTTTTGGATACGGCATCTAGGTGTTCCTGTCATTGCAGTGAGTACGGCATCTAGTTATTTTGAAGTGAGGTTCATTATTCTAATTATTCTAATTTTCCCATGTATTTAAAGATTGAATTTAAGTATTCTGGATATTTTAATTCTGATTCTGAATTCTAAATATTTTGATTTAAATATGAAGGTTGGGTTCTGAATGTTCTAGATAAACTGTTTTTACATGAAAATATATATGTTTGCAGACGTATATATATATATATATATATATATATGAATATTTGATTCCCATTTTTTTTTGTTTTTTTTATAGGATATTTGTAAATATCTGTAAATTTTTATCTGATTTCTATTGTATGATTTCAGTTAAGTGATAGTTATTTCTTATCTGTAGGTGATCATGATGGGAGAGTGTGTTACGCTCTCTCTGCGGTCTTCGGGGAAGGCGTCAGATCTTATTGCCCCCGTTGTTGGGGCTGGTAAGGCTGGGAGTTGATGCGTTGCTGACCTGGCGATGGTAGCCATTGGAATCTCGGCTACTCGCTCTATGGTAGGCTGGAATGCAGGCTTCGGATGTGAACGGCCATCGTGTCTTAGGACTTTGCGGCAACAACAACTGGTAATGGACAGGATGTTTAATCCTCTTTTATAAGCGATGATGGTGCTGATGAAAGTGATTACGGTGAAAATGGCAGTGATACTGCAACTGGTGTCTGTCAAAACTCGATGATGGTACTCCTCTTGGTGATGTAAGCCGATTTTCTCTGCCTCGTCAATGGTATGTTGCATATTCTGGTCGAAGATGGTGTCTTCTTTCTCTGCCGGTAAAATGTGTCGTTCTAGTTTTGATAGTGGGTGTATCACCTCAGGCACCCTTTGTAATTCTGGAGCCATTTCTGATACGTTTATCGTTATAGGTATCCCATGAATGATTGGAAGATGAGATTCAACCAGACCAGCACCTTCCAAGATTGTTGAAGGAGTTTCTGCAGTGCAATTTGGGCTGATGTGGAAAGTTCCGGTACCATTCACGATGATTCTGCTGGTGGTGTGATCGCTGCAAGTGATTTCTATCTTTTCAGGTTGAATGGCAGAGTACAACCATCCGTCGCTGGTGTCGAGTTTGGTCCATTGGGTCTCTAGATCGTTGGTGAGGTGGATCTCGCAATTCTTGTACACGTTGAGGTTGATGTTCAGCTCAGCGTTGGTCAATAGTTGATGCTCGCAGACTGTCTTTAGGTTTGGTTTCTTCATGGGCAGTCCTTTTGGGTAAGCCAAGCAGTTCTCCAAAGGTATGCAGGTCTTAAGATACTCTTCATTGGCTAGTGCATATCGGTTGCTTAATTTAGAGTTCATGATATATTTTTCTTTCGGTACAATATATGCTGCGATTAGGCGACTACCTTCTATCTGCTGGCGCACCTTGCAGGGGATCTTTTTGTAGAGGCTCATATATCCCCTGGATACTAGGGGAATATTTATAATTACTAGGAATCTCCCTTTGTTGTAACCGGTTTCTATGTTGGCTATTTGGCTGAGGATAGCAAGGTCCAGTTTTTCTTTGGAGATGGGGAAGATGCTATCCGGAACTAATTTCTCAATTTCTTCGGCCATGTCCTTTATTTGTCGATCGTTAATGAGTTGAGGGTGGATTTTCCGTGTTTAGCGTCTTCTACGGCTTGGACCACTCTATGCGTGGTTTCTACATACTTTCGAGCGGCATATTCGGCTAGCAGAGCGATGTTATTCCATTTCTCCAGGAATTCCATGCGGGATAACTGGGCGGACATCTGGTTAGCACCTTCGATGAGTGTATTCATTTTTTCTTCGGATCTTTGGATGTTCTTATAGTTTCTCTCGTAATCCTTCTTCATGGAGTTTATTTCTGCTTGGATTAGATGAGTAGAATTTCCAATGAGATGTGTGATCTGGGGTTGATCCTGATATAGTTGGTCTATTTCCTTGCTAATATGTTCGTGATCATTATAATCCATGGTACCAAAGAGTTTGCGAGAAATGGTGCCTATGAATCCGAGCCATGTGGATCGGTTGGTTCTTCCTTTGTCTTGTTTTCCGTACTGCGGTGTTCGTAGAATCTGGTTTAGATGCTCATGGAGGTGTTCCAGTTCTTTTGTATAATCTGTTAGGATTGGATAGCCTAAGGTTTCAAGGCATATCTTCTCGTTTTGCATCTTGATGCATTCCTGGTTCTATTTTTCCAAGGTTTCTATTCCGGGAATGGTCTGTCTCAGGAGTCCATTCAGGTCTAGTGTCAGCATTAGTTTCCAGTTTTTGTTAATGATTGGAACCTGATCGATTTATTCGTAGTACAGCCCAGGGTTGAGTTGATGGGGTCCGTTCATCTCGTGTGGGTTGATTCCGGAAATCCAGAGAATTAGTCCTAAGGCAATTTCGTGTGTTTTCATTTTTCTGGAACAAGAGATGGTTATTATCGGTAAGTTTTGGTGTTGGTTATTGAGAAAACGGACTCGATTGGCAGTGTTGGTCGTTTTCAAATGGGTTAGGGTAGGTTTTCGAGCCTATTTTGGCTAGTTCATCAGCTCTCTCGTTTCCATACACTCCCTGGTGTTCTGGAATGTGCACGAAGGTGACATCGAGGTGCTCGGTTAGCTGGTCCAACTCTTGGAGTAGTTCTCGGTTGACCACAGGTTTTGATTTGGCATTGAGCCACCCATTTGTTTTCCACTTGTGAAGATGGTCCGTCATGCAGCTTATCAGATATTTTGAATCTGTTATGAGTTGGATCTTTCTAATGTCATGACGTAGACAGATTTTGCAGGCTTCAATCGCGGCTGCTGTTTCTGCAGTGATGTTAGTTACTCTGATCGGTTCGTCCAGGGTTTTGAAGGTATTGAGGGGATGATTGTCGGCGAAGAATATCCCAATTCCTCGAACGGCTTTGGCTGTACCGTTAAAGGAGCATGATCCATCCACATAGATGGGTATTCTACGTTCTGGCAGGCTCTCCATTGGGCTCGATTTCCTGTGATTAGAGTTCATTCATTTACAAATGGGAAATTTCCTTTGTTTTATTCCTCCGGATGGAATATTGGCTCATCATGGGTGTCGGTCAGGTCCTCTTGGCAGAGTTTTAGCTTATTGGGATGTTTCATGAAGCGTTTACCTTCTTCTGTTTCCAAGTGGATGTTTCTTCTATCAGTAATATCTATGATTTCATATGGACCGGTGTATGCTTGGTCCAACTTCCCCGTTTTTGATTCCTTTTCCACGTAGACGAACTGTCCGATCTTTAGGTCTAATGGATGAATGTTTCGATTGTATAGTTCTTTCGAGTGGAGTTTTGAATTTATTAGGTTTTGATGGGCGATATCACGAATTCTGTCAATTCTCGTGATGAAGTTTGTAATCATTGTAGGTATCTATTCTATCTTCTTCATGAATATTGGAAGGGAGTCGGGCCCTTTGACTATACAGGATCTCGAAAGGAGTAAAGTTGGTAGCTGAATGGACGGTGGTGTTGTAGGAGAACATTGCGTAGGGGAGTAATTTATCCCATTGGTTGCCGAATTCTTCAGTGAAAGCCTTTAGGTACTCGACGAGAACATGGTGACTTCGTTCTAGAGCACCATTCGATTGTGGTCTGTACCCTGAGGTAGTAATAAGGTGAAACCGGAAGTGGTGGCTCAGCTGCTTGAATAATTTACGCAGGAAGCTGGTTCCCTTATCCGATAGTACTACTCTGGGATATCCATAGTGGCAGATGTACTGAGTGGCTATTGCGTGGGCGATGGTGTGGGCCTTTATGTCTCTCAAGGGGACGGCTACGCAATGTTTTGATAGATTATTCTGTATCGTTAAGATGTGGATATGTCCCGATGATGTTGGGGGTAAAGGACCTACTGTGTCGATGGAAATTTTTTCGAGAACTTCATTGGGAGTATCGGTGATATGCATGGGCTGTCTTACTTTTATTCGCTGGATTTTCTCGAGTTGACAGGTTCGGCACTTCTTGATGAATTGATTTATTTCTTCTTTCATCCCTGGCCAATAAAAATGCTCCCTAACTCGATGAAAGGTTTTCGTGATCCCCTTGTGTCCTTCCGGGAGTGTGGAATGGCACTCCTTGATTATTTCAGGTCGAAGAGCTGCCGGTGGCATGCTGACAATCCCATGACAGAGGGTGATTTGAGCTGGTTGGTTGGAGAATTCCTTCTCCAGGAAGAATTTGATGCGAATCTCTTCATCTAGCTCGTCTCCTGTTAGGGCCATTTTTAACTCCAGAATTTTGTATCTTTCTAGGGCTTCCTTCAGGTCTTTCAGGCATAGCTTGAGAGTCTTATTAGTGACGTTGTCAAAGTGCTATTGTTTGACGATCATGGTGAAAGTTCGGTATTTTCCACATTTGGTTACTATGATTTGTCCTAGCTGTGGTTTTAGCTTTCTGATGTATTCGACATCAATCAGGTTCAGGTCGCTGAGCAGTTTTGAGACCTGCTTTGGGGGCTCAGCACCCGCAGCGAGAAAATGGCCGATATTTCCTCTCACGAATGTCAGTCCGTCTCTAGTTTCGAGGATATTGTTGGCTGATTGATAGTAGTCATCTTGGGGAATTATGAGATTCTCATTGATTTCTGTCTCCTCGGGTTGAGTGGCCCCCGGTGACGAAATTTCCGTGGTTTCGTTCTCGGTGGGGGAGTCCAGTGGAAGTTGTTGAATTGAGTGAAACGCCCCCGGTAACTGTGACTCTGTGTTAGAGGAATCTCGTACCCGTTCGCTTTGCGGGAGGACAATAGTGAGATCTTCATGTGGCTCCGCTATCTCCTCGTCTTCTTTAATCGTCGATTCACCCAGTGCAGTGTCCGCGGATGTCTGAGTTTTATTCGGGGATGAGCCAGCGAGGGGAATCTGTGACGTGCTGAATGAAGGAATAAGTGATTCCCTGGTTTGCCGAGGTCCAGAGATTATTGTTGAGTTTTGTCCTTCGGGCTCCTGAGTGTTTTCTGGTCTTGTTGGGGTTGTCGGAGGGTTTTCCTCTACGTTGTTCTCTTCCTCGGAGGTTGGGGAATTTTTATTGGGCGATGATAGAGAGTGGAATTATTTTTCCTTCAAAGTCTTTTTGTTCTCGAATGCTCTGAACAATTCATTTACCTGGCTTCTAAACTCAGGTCTCAAGCTGAGTCTCTTCAGTGCGTGCATAGGGTGAGGAAGATCGGGTAAGGGATCTGCATCAGGGCCTTTTAGTTTCTCTATTTCGATTTCTTCTATTTGTTCAATAGACTTTTCGAGGTGTTGAAGGGCTCGTTGTTGGAGGGATGGTTGAAGCATTGGATTTTCATTGAGGTTTTCTTCTTCATCCCCTTCTTCCAGCAGGGTATCAGCTTCAACAATAGGTGCACATTGAGGCTCCAGCAATTCGGTTTCCGCAGGCTGGAAAACTTCATCCTCAATCGCCGTCTCTCCTTCTAATGTGATCTCCAGTTCTGCGGAAGCAGAGGGCGAGTCAGAAAAACTACATTTTGCTGGTGGGTTCCAGGGATCTTCAGAGGGTTTAGCAGTTGGCGAGATGAGGGTCTCTTTTGGGCCTTCTGTTTTTGGCTCTCTACTCACTCTGGGGCTGGCTGCCTCTGCAGGTTCTTTCACTCTTAGTGGTACTGGACCGATTGTTGGTTTGGCAGAGGTACGGTAAGGTCTGACCTCGCGGTAGGAGATGGGTTGTCTCTTCCCGCTTGCGGTCTCGGATACTCGTCGTTGTCTCAACATTTCGCCGACCGTGGAACCTCCTGGTAGTTCATGAACAATCGGTTGAGATTCAATCCGTATTCTGCTGGGGGAAGCTCGCTTGTTACGGGAGTTTTCCGTAAGATGGGCTTTAGGGTTGTTTTGATTGGCAGGCAGATTACTCTTAAAACTGTGGCCTCAGAATCTTTTTCTTCTAGGGGATTCTCAGAAAATGCCTCGGCTAACAGGTCTCTTTTCAGTTTTTTTACTTTTATCTCAAACCTGAAGTCATTCAACCAGGTTTTCCATTTGACCTGGCGGGTTGTTGGGTTGGAGGAGTCTCTCAGCCAGTTTATGGCCGGGCTATTGGTGATCACGGTGAAGGGGACTCCGTAGATGTAAGGTTTGAACTGTTCAAGAGCCCAAACAACAGCTAAGCAATCCTTTTCTGGAGGTGAATATCGGGTTTCAGGATTTTTGTACGTTCTAGAGGCATAGAGGATGGGGTGCTCATCCCCTTCTTCGTCCTGTTGGCTGAGGATAGCTCCTAGCCCATGTTCACCACTCGATACGGTGACCACAAATGGTTCACTCATGTCTGGATGGTAAAAGAGTGAGTCTTCAGAAATTGCGGATTTCAGTAGTTGGAAGGCTTCTTGCTGCTCTGGCTTCCAGCGGAACTTCTCATTATTTCGAAGCAGAAGATTTAGGGGCTGGGCAATGGTGGCGTATTCTTTAACGAATTTCCCATAATAATTACTGAAGCCCAAAAATCTTCGGATGCCGTGTTGATTCTTTGGTGTGGGGATTTCCACCAGTGCTTTTATTTTAGCTGGATCCGGGTGGACGCCTTTTTCGTCGATAACGTGACCCAGATAAGCAACTTCTTTCATAAAAAATTTACATTTATCCGGCTGGAGTGTCAAGCCGTTTTCTCTGAGGCACTGGAAGAGGTTGCGGAGTCTTTCGGTGTGTTCTGTCAGTGATTTGGAGTACACGACAATGTCATCTAAGTATACATACAGCTCAGTACCCTTCAGCCCTGAGAGAGCGTGGTCCATCATTCTTTGAAAAATGGGGGGAGAATTTTGAAGATCAAATGGCATCCTCTCGTACTCGTAATGTCCATTAGGACCAGTGAAGGCCGTTTTTTCTCGGTCTTCTTCATCCATAGCATCCTGGTGGAATCCACTGGCCAGGTCAAACACACTGAAGTATTTTGCTCCTCCTAGCTGTGCAAGGATTTGCGTGATGTCTGGTAACGGGTATGCATCCCCTATGGTCTTTTGATTGAGGTCTCGAAAGTCGATCACCATCCTCCAGCGTTTCCTTCCCTTGGAGTCAGCTTTCTTTGGGACGATCCAGAGTGGTGAGTTATAGGGCGACTCAGAGTGTCGGATGATTCCTTGTTCTAGTAGGCCATTCACTTATTTATTTATTTCTTCACGATGTTGTGGCGGGTACTTATACTGCCGTTTATGGACAGGCTCGTTATCAACCGTTCTTATTTTACAAGTGAAGTTCTTTGCTCTCCCTAATCGATCACCTGGAAGATGGAAGATGTCGTTAAATTCTTGGATGAGGCGATCCACCTCTCTTCTCTCGAACGATTTTAGGTTCTGTTCCGGTAAATTTTTCAATACCTCTTCTGCTCTGTTTAGGGGTTCTTCAGTTGACCCAAACAGGCAGTATTCGACATCATCTTCAAGTTCATCGCTTTCCCAGGTAGTGCAGAAGGGTTCTATTTTTTGTGGTGAAAGGTGCAGTCTAGCAGGTGTATTGTTTGTATTGATGATCATTACAGTTGCCTGACCATTTTGTACTCGGACTAGGCTTTCACCCAGATATACTCCTGCCTCCGTGGGTACCCTTGGCAAGTAACCTTCTGACAGGTCTGTTTCCTTGATCGGGATGCTGATGGCCATTCTCACTCTGGGTGGAATAGTGACTGGCTTTTTCCTAGTGAATTCCTCATACCAGTGGACTGGGAGGTGAGGTCTACGATAGGTACTGAGATTGCGTTGAAGGTGTCTGATGTCTGCCTTAGCTGTCACGAGAAATTCTAGTCCTAGAATTCCCGCTGCTGGGACCGGTAGTGGTTGGTCGATCACATGGAAAGGCACCTTCACTCCCAAGACTTTCAAGTGAATGACTCCGACGGTGGGGAGTCCTTTATCATTGATCCCAATCAATTTTGGAACAGTGGGAGGTAGCAGTTTCGTACTTCGTGGAATATATTTTGATTCTATGAGGTTGATGTCGGATCCAGTGTCGATGAGGAATTTATGTTTTCCCCCTTTCAGTTGTTTTATCTTCAGATTAACCCTTGGCCCACCCCCCATACAAAAATATATTGGAGATAGACGGGAGGTGCTTAGGGTAATTGTATGGTTCTCGAAGGAGATGTACGCCTTCGTCTTGTCCAGGAAATCATCCCCGATAATGACAGAATAAGATCCAACCTCCTTTGTGATAACGTGGAAAACCACCGTTATATTATTGCCGAATGTTAGGTTGACTGTTCCCAAGGATTCAGAGGAGTCATTCGATAGCCCAACTATTTTGATAGTGTCAGTGTAATTAATAAGGACATTGTCGTGTAGGCAGTTCGAAGAGATCAAGTTGACGGAAGCTCCTGTATCTAGTAAGGCGTTGACCCAAGGGGTGTTGAGGAAAGGCCCTTTGAATATGACTAAGCACCGTTTTTATTGCTTCAAGTGGCCGCTGTTCAGTGAGGGGTGTGAGTGCTGGTTTTGTTGCACCGTCGATGCACTCGCTCGGCGGGCCAGGAACTCGTTTAAATCCTTGGCGTATACAGTTGCGTTAGGATCAATCAGGGGGGTTGCAGGTGCCCCCGTTGAATTAGGTGATGGACTTCCTGCTTCTTGACTTTTCTTGGCTCTTTCTTTGGAATTATCCCTGGAACGGGGTGGTAGACTGGGAGTTGCAGGGCGAGAGGTTTTCTGAATTTCCATGGTGAGTTCTTTGAAAAGTTTCCTCATTTCTGCTATCAAGTCTTGAGAGGTTATTGGAGCTGGTTGCATCGACGAGGGTGGTGCGTTGGCAATCATCATTGGCATTTGATGATCTGGTGGTAGTGCTGCTGACGAGGTCATCCCCAGATGTGAGAGGGGGTACGGTTGTGGTGGCCCATCCCATTGATAATCGATAGTGGGTGGAAAAGCCGCACCAATGGCCACGACGCCCGTGTTCCCATTGGGATGCCCCTGCGGCCGGGGTGTTGGGTCCATAGGGCTGATCGATGGATTCACTCTATTCAGGGCAGGAGGGGTAGCTGGGACTGGTGGTATCCCAGTGAATGGCACCGGGGAAGCCTCGAGCATGGATTGACGTCAGTCTTGGTAGTTGGGAGGTCTCCTATAAAAGTGAGGGTATCCTCGTGGGTAGGGATTAGGGTGTCCCTGCTGGTACGGCATCTGCCGATTGGGATAGACTCTTAGTTGGTACCCTCCCTGGTAAGGTTGAGCGGGGTTGTTCGAAAGGGGAGTGAAACCCGGAGGTACAGTTGGGTAATTCTCCAATGTGGGATACTGACTGACATATTTGACAGTTCCGGAGAATTCTGGTGTAGGCCTTCGGTCACTCTGACGAAATTTCCCTTCTCGAAAGAGTTCGAGGGCCCCCTTGATAGTCGTGACTTCTTTGTTCGTAAGGACCTCATTGATATAAGGTGTGCAATACTCTTTGAAGCGGGTAAGGGCCTGATGGTTCAGGAATTCTTCGAAAGCAGGTCGATGTTCCTCTTTTGCCTCTCTTCCTACCGCTTTCAACCCATGATGTACCAGTACTGCCAACCGTTCTAGGAAACCTTCTAGGGATTCTTGTGAAGATTTTAACGCGGTTCTAGCTTTGGATAAATAATAATCTAATTTATTTGATGGACCAAATCTTCTGGCAAGAATTTCAAGGATGTCATCAGGGGTATTAATTGCTCTGTCTGCGACAATTAGGGAAGCAGGAGGTTCTAAGTGAGACAGGATTTCAAATAGGAATATTTTCATTCTTTCGTTATCTGTGGGTATGGTGGGCATTTGTGATCGGACGGCATACTCGAACTCTGCAAGGGAAACACCGTCTGGACCCCCAGTGAATATGGGAAAATGGAATCCCATGTCACGGGATCTGGTGTAATCCTCCAAGTTCTTACACGGGATAGTGGTAGTCGTTTCTCCCAGGAAAGAGATGTCAACGGGAGTGTTTGCCATCTTTACTCAAATATTTAATAATTTACTGCAGATAACTTTGAATTCTGTATTAATTCTGGACTTTGACGCGATATGTGTATAGTAATTACTCCTGAATTTCTGATGAATTTTAATTAATTGACCGAGATTTTATATACGTTCCTTGGTAAGAGTATTGGGAGATAAATTCGTGTCCTACCGACTGCGCCAGATATTTTAGCTGTTATGTCCAAAGGCGTAATGTGCGTCTGGGGACTACGGCTAAAATAAATTTCTTTATTTCTTTGAACAATTACTAAAATCTTTCCAAGATTTAAATGACTTTAGAATGAAGTCATTAGTAGTCTTGTTTTATTTTTAGAGGAAGACGACGCTATGGAATGTTTTATACTCTTACTTTCTTGATTTTATTTATATCGGAGTCTATTTGATTTGGTGGGGCGACTAGGGAAATGGAGGGAATAAAGGTTGCGAAATGACCAGAAGATTTGTTTATGTTTTGAAAGATTTTCTCATATAATTTTGACCCAAATAGTTAGCAAGTTTATAGAGAATATACAATTTAAAAGTTCCTTTTTCTATACAAAATTATATTGAATCAAGGGTTTTGGCTAAGTTCCCTAGAAAATTCCTTGTATAAGTTATCGCTAATAACTGGTACTCACTCAATGCGGTTCCAACTTCTTTCTCTAATCCCTTAAATATTGAGTAACCACTTCACTTAGTTTTTGAAAGAAAATGTTTGGTGTGAACTTCCGTTCGTTTCTCGCACTTTCGTCACAGTCCGAGAGAGTACTCATGCACTGAGATAAACTTTCATTCACGGCTCACCATAGGTGATTCTGATGTTTAAAAGTTGGAGTTTATTTATTGAGCACACTAGCACTAACGAGGAACGGATTAGAAATAGTCTTTTATGTGCAAGAAACGCGGCTACTCTCGATTTAAGAGAATTAATGTGCCCCAAATTCAAAACAACGATTACTCCCCGAAACTTTGTTGAAAGAAGCCACCGTTGTAGTATCAGTATTTATGGACTGCATTACTACCGGAGTTGATTTGAATCCGATCGATTCCGCGAGCGATTTCCGCTGAGACCTCTTTCTTCCGACCTACGGCTCGTCACTCGCGTCTGTTTCATGGCAGTTTTACTTGGTGAGGAATTTTGACTCGTGGCAAAAAAGGAAAAAGAGAAAAGATATTCGGGAAGCGTCTCTGTTAGGAAATCGCTTGTTGAAATGGTCGTTAAGCGGTAGCATTTTTCGGGGGCGATGCACTAGGCGCTGACGCGGCAATTGTTATGGAGTTGAATGCTCTTGAACTCCCTTTTCGATGCAAACAATTTAATAAAAAAATCAAACTGTAATTCTGGATATAACACTTTAGGGACTTGGGGCGCAACCGAGAGTTATTTTTCAACTTTACGGATGAGTCTGTTTTCTCTCAGTTCATGGGGACAAAACCGAAAGTAATTTTTCAACTTTAGGGATGGGTCCAGGCTTTCTTTAGGGTCTGGGGGGCAAAGCCGAGAATTATTTTTCAACTTTAGGGATTAGTCTGTTACCTCTTAGGTATTGGGGCAAAACCGAAAGTTATTTTTTAACTTTGGGGATGGGGCTAGGCTTTCTTTAGGGTCTTGGAGGAAAACCGAGAGTCCTTTATCAACTTTAGAGATGAGTTTATGTTTTTTCTGAGATCTTGGGGACAAAACCGAGAGTTGTTTTTCAACTTTAGGGATGAGTCTAGACTTTCTTTAGGGATTTAAGGCTAAACCGAGAGTTATTTTGTAACATTCGGGATGAGTCTAGGCTTTCTTCAGGGTCTTGGGGCAAAACCGAGAGTTATTTTTTAAATTTAGGGATGAGTCTGTGGTTTCTTTAGGGTGATGGAGACAAAAACGAAAGTTGTTTTTAACTTTAGGGATGGGTCTAGGCTTTCTTTACGATCTTGGGGGAAAACCGAGAGTTCTTTTTCAACTTTAGGGATGAGTCCAGGCTTTCTTTAGGGTCTTGGGGTAGAACCGAAAGTTATTTTTTAACTTTAGAGATGAGTTTATGTTTTTTCTGAGATATTGGGGACAAAACCGAGAGTTGTTTTTCAACTTTAGGGATGAGTCTATGCTTTCTTTAGGGTCTTGGGGCAAAATCGAGAGTTATTTTTTAACTTTAAGGATTATTCTGTTATCTCTGAGCTATTGAGGCAAAACCAATAGTTATTTTTCAACTTTAGGGATGAGTCTAGGCTTTCTTTAGGGTCTTGAGGGAAAACCGAGAGTTCTTTTTCAACTTTAGGGATGAGTCCAGGCTTTCTTTAGGGTCTTGGGGTAGAACCGAGAGTTATTTTTGAATTTTAAGGATTATTCTATGTTATCTCTGAGATATTGGGGCAAAACCAAGAGTTATTTTTTAACTTTAAGGATGCGTCTATGTTTTCTCTGAGTTCTTGGGGACAAAACCGAGAGTTATTTTTTAACTTTGGGGATGGGTCTAGGCTTTCTTTAGGGTCTTGGAGGAAAACCGAGAGTCCTTTATCAACTTTAGAGATGAGTCTAGGATTTCTTTAGGGTCTTGAGGCAAACCGAGAGTTAGTTTGTAACTTTCGGGTTGGGTCTATGGTTTCTTCAGGGTTTTGGAGACAAAACCGATAGTTCTTTTTCAACTTTAGGGGTGAGTCTAGGCTTTCTTTAGGGTCTTGGGGGAAAAACAGAGAGTTCTTTTTCAACTTTAGGGATAAGTCTAGGTTTTCTTTAGGGACTTGGGGCAAAACCGAGGGTCATTTTTCAACTTTACGGATGAGTCTATGTTTTCTCTGAGTTCTTGGGGACAAGACCAAGTGTTATTTTTCAACTTTAGGGATGGGTCTAGCCTTTCTTTAGGATCCGGGGGGAAAACCGAGAGTTATTTTGTAACTTTCGGGATGGGTCTAGGCTTTCTTTAGGGTCTTGGAGGAAAACCGAGAGTCCTTTATCAACTTTAGAGATGTGTCTAGGATTTCTTTAGGGTCTTGAGGCAAACCGAGAGTTAGTTTGTAACTTTCGGGTTGGGTCTATGGTTACTTCAGGGTTTTGGAGACAAAACCGATAGTTCTTTTTCAACATTAGGGATGAGTCTATGGTTTCATTAGGGTTTTGGGGGAAAACCGAGAGTTCTTTTTCAACTTTCGGGATGAGTCTAGGCTTTCTTTAGAGTCTGGGGGAAAAACGAGAGTTCTTTTTCAACTTGAGGGATGAGTCTATGCTTTCTTTAGGGTCTTGGGGCAAAATCGAGAGTTATTTTTCAACTTTAGGGATGAGTCTGTGTTGTCTTTGAGGTCTTGGGGACAAAACCGAGTTATTTTTCATCTTTAGGGATGAGTCTATGCTATCTCTATCATCTTGGGGACAAAACCGAGAGTTATTTTTTAACTTCAGGGATTATTCTATGGTATCTCTGAGGAATTGGGGCAAAACCGAGAGTTATTTTTCAACTTTATGGATTATTCTATGTTATCTCTGAGGTATTGGGGCAAAACCGTGAGTTATTTTTTAACTTTAAGGATGAGTTTATGTTTTCGCTGAGGTCTTGGGGACAAAAGCGACAGTTATTTTTTAAATTTAGGGAGGGGTCTAGCTTCCTTTAGGGCCTTGGAGACAAAACCGAAAGTTGTTTTTCAACTTTAGGGATGAGTCTAGGTTTTCTTTAGGGTCTTGTGGCAAAACCGAGAGTTATTTTGTAACTTTTGGGATTATTCTGTTATCTCTGAGGGATTGGGGCAAAACCGAAAGTTATTTTTTAACTTTAGAGATGAGTTTTTTTTTTCTGAGATCTTGGGGACAACACCGAGAGTTGTTTTTCAACTTTAGGGATGAGTCTAGACTTTCTTTAGGGACTTGGGGGTAAACCGAGAGTTATTTTTTAAATTTAGGGATGAATCTATGGTTTCTTCAGGGTGTTGGAGACAAAACCGAAACTTGTTTTTAACTTTACGGATGGGTCTAGGCTTTCTTTAGAGTCGTGCGTGAAAACCGAGAGTTATTTTTTAACATTACCGATTATTCTATGATATCTCTGAGGTATTGAGGTGAAACCGACAGTTATTTTTTATGTTTAGGGATTATTCTATGTTATTTCTCCGGTATCGGGGCAAAACCGAGAATCATTTTTTAACATTAGGGCTGAGTCTATCTTTTCTCTGAGGTTTTGGGGACAAAACCGAGAGTTATTTTTCAACTTTACGGATGAGTCTATGTTTTCTCTGAGTTCATGGGGACAAAACCGAGAGTTATTTTTCAACTTTACGGATGAGTCTATGTTTTCTCTGAGTTCATGGGGACAAAACCGAGAGTTATTTTTCAACTTTAGGGATGAGTCTATGCTCTCTCTATTGTCTTGAGGGAAAACCGAGAGTTCTTTTTCAACTTTAGGGATGAGTCCAGGCTTTCTTTAGGGTCTTGGGGTAGAACCGAGAGTTATTTTTGAACTTTAAGGATTATTCTATGTTATCTCTGAGATATTGGGGCAAAACCAAGAGTTATTTTTTAACTTTAAGAATGAGTCTATGTTTTCTCTGAGGTCTTGGGGACAAAACCGAGACTTATTTTTTAACTTTGGGGATGGGTCTAGGCTTTCTTTGGGGCCTTGGAAGAAAACCGAGAGTCCTTTATCAACTTTAGAGATGAGTCTAGGATTTCTTCAGGGTCTTGAGGCAAACCGAGAGTTCGTTTGTAACTTTCGGGTTGGGTGTATGGTTTCTTCACGGTTTTGGAGACAAAACCGATGGTTCTTTTTCAACTTTAGGGATGAATCTAGGCTTTCTTTAGGGTCTTGGGGGAAAAACCGAGAGTTCCTTTTCAACTTTAGGGATGAGTCTAAGTTTTCTTTAGGGACTTGGGGCAAAACCGAGAGTTATTTTTCAACTTTACGGATGAATCTGTTTTCTCTGAGTTCATGGGGACAAAACCGAGAGTTATTTTTCAACTTTAGGGATGCCTCTAGGCTTTCTTTAGGGTCTGGGGGGAAAACCGAGAGTTATTTTGTAACTTTCGGGATGGGTCTAGGCTTTCTTTGGGGTTTGGGGAAAACCGAGAATTCTTTTTCAACTTTAGGGAGGATTCTAAGCTTTCTTTAGGGTCTTGGGGCAAAACCGAGAGTTATTTTGTAACTTTTGGGATGAGTCTATGGTTTCTTTAGGGTTTTGAAGGAAAACCCAGAGTTCTTTTCCAACTTTAGTGAGGATTCTACGCTTTCTTTAGGGTCTTGGGGCAAAACCGAGAGTTATTTTGTAACTTTAGGGATGAATCTATGCTTTCTTTAGATTCTTGGGGGAAAAACGAGAGTTCTTTTTCAACTTGAGGGATGGGTCTAGGCTTTCTTTAGGGTCTTGGGGGACAAACGAGAGTTCTTTTTCGACTTTAGGGATGAGTCTATGCTTTCTTTAGGGTCTTGGGGCAAAATCGAGAGTTATTTTATAACTTTAGGGATGGGTCTAGGCTTCCTTTAGGGTCTTGGGGGAAAACCGAGAGTTCTTTTTCAACAGTAGTATAACAATAGCGGTTCTGGCTAACTTTGACCTTGAGAAATGAGTCATCATGTGGCAGAATGGTTCGGTGGTAGAAGGTTCTACAAGGTTTGGCGAGGAGCGGCAGAGCGGGTCGGTGGGGCAAGTGGCTGGTACAATGTTCTGGAAGGTTTGTTGAAGGGAAGTGAGGAAGGGTTCGGGCAGAACGGGTCGGTGAGCGTTGAGCGGTGGGGTGGAAAATATTTAGAAAATTCGATGGCGAGCGGATAGGGGCTGAGGGGCTAGGGGCTACAGCATAGGGGCTGAGCGGGTAGTGACTGAAGGGTAGGGGCTGAAGGGTTAAGGGGTCTCTCGCAGAGTGACTCTCACGGTCATCGCCCTCTATCGGAATTTCTAGAAAATTGTAGAAAGTTATAGGAAATTCTAGAAGTTTCTAGAGAATTCGAGGAAATTTATACACATTTCGCTAGAAATTTTCTCGATTTGTTGCTGTGAATTTGCCAACGCATAACACTGAGTGCATAACGGAAAGGCGATTTTTTTCTATGCAGGAATCATTTGGGAAATGAATGATTTTAAGGAACAATGTCAAAAGACCTTTTTTATGTTGGATACATATCCAATCAAAATGGTCTTTTGACATTTTTTCAAAAATCTTTCATGATCGAATTAATTATGACTTTAGATAATGAGATGAAGAATACATATACTACGCCACTACGCCTCTGTATATATATATGTGTAACGTATACATTGGAGCGATTTTCGGTCATGTATCGTATTATATGGGGACAGATGTCGTGTTTGGAGACAGTCCTCATAATATTTTATACGCACCGTCGCTTGAGGACTGACCTCAAAGAATACGTTGCCAATGCAATGTAGACGTTGGGGACCTCCGGTTGCAGTGATGTAAACGGGGACATTGTCCCCAAAGTAACATGCGAACTTCCGTATACTTTGAGGATTTTATCTTTTATGCAATATTAACGATATTGGTTATGTGCCTTTGTCATTTTCGGAACTCCATAAGTTACCTACTGATTCTCAATTGTAATGATGGACTATCTTCCTAATAATTTCATAATAACAACCTGTATTGCTTTATCATTGGATGATATGAAGGTGAACGAAACCCGTAGGGATTGTAGAATTCTACGATATGTTTATTATGAGGACAAAAGTAATGTATGGGAATATTTGAGTTCGACAAGATATGTGATGATTCTTTTACTGATTTATTTCCAAAATGATTCAGGTGTCTTGCGAAATTTTCATGATAATAGTGGTCAGATATACATGTTTGGGGAAAATGTCGATTCATAAAGGAATATCCCCTCATAAATTTTGATTCACTTCCATTGGGAGGAGCTTGTTTAGGAATAGGCCTAATAATCTAGTTCCATCCACTGTGATTTTGATATTTGTACAATCTAAGCGATTCATTCTTCCTATATCGCCATCCTCAGAGATGATTGCCGAGTTCGATTAAGTAATGGAAAATTCTTGAATGTTCTCTCGAATAACGCCATCCAATTATATGTTGCTCAGTTACGAATGAATTACATTTGGAGCACCTTAATTTTCTATCGATCGAATGGTATGAGAACATATGGAACATATGAGGACATTCAAATTTTACGAGATGTACGTTATGAGGACAGCCAATATATGGAGACACTCGGATTCTACCGATCGTCATTTATCAGGACTTCACTCTATTACTATGACGTATATTATAAAGCCTCACTAAGGAAACAGTAATCATTGGAGGAAATCAGTGCTACAATTTTATTGATGCTTTACCTGATCATGAAGGATCAATAAATTTTCTGATGATATTCGATATAATATCAAAACTGAATCACCGAAAGTCACTGAAATAACCATAATTTTCTCACGGATCCTTCTTTAATATGATACGTCTCTTCCATGAATGTTTCATAAAAAATTTCGTTGAAATATATATGATTAAGGAGAATGTCGATTGTTACAGAAATATCTTTCTGTAATGAATGTCAATTCAATTCCATTGGGAAAAGAACTCCATAGACGGATGTCGCAACTGGCTTCACTAACAATGATCGATTTGAACAATCAAAATTCTTGTCTCCTACATTCGAGTCAATATGGAGAAATTCTCAGATTTTCATCACACTGTGTGTAAAGTGACATTTTACGCACGCTCCGCGTGCGCAATACTCCACTTCCCTCACATTCTGATGAAAAAAATGGTTTGATACTCACGGAAAACGCATTTTTAGATACGTGGGATTATTTCACTTGCCTTCGGCTCGTGCTATAAACATCCCACGAGCCCAAAAACACTTTCTCGCAATTATATCGAAATATACTGGAGTAAATTAAGAAAATTTTAAGATATTCTTTTGGATGCAAGAGTCCAGTTACTATTTATTCCTTCCTTTCGGGTGTTTCAATACGAGGCATCTCAATTTTTCGCTCGTCGGATGATATGGAGACATGGAGAACATACGGGGATATTAGCATTCTGCGATATGTTCATTATGAGGACACAGAAAATATATGAGGAACTTTTGGTTTCACCATTGGTTCATTATGAGAAATTAACTGAATGGGGATGAACATTCAATAGAAAAATAATATTCATTAAAGAGAATGATCGTTACTATTCCTATCTAGCTGTGCTATCAATTTTATAAAAATAATTGATATGGTATGAAACTTTGATTAAGAGTGTTCCTTTGAATTACCACAGTTTCTTCATTGATTGTTTCACAGAAGGTTGTAATTCTTTTGCGAATGTTTTGCGGGCATAAGAATCAGATATAAGCGATGTAAAAAAATGTTAATTGGTAGATAAATTTTCTCTGATGATTGATATTGAATCACTTCTGTCGAGGAGCATTTTTTTAGAGGAGCCATTCAACTGACGTCCTCCATTGTTGTAGTCCGATTTGAAAAATTGTGAAGATTTTTTTTTTCACATCTATGTTCACGGAGAGAAGTTCCAAAATTTATGTATTCATGGAAATTTGTCACTATTTGTCTGAATATAATATTCCAATCACTGTTCATTATATAGTTAGAGATGTATTGAATTCTAGTCAACTGAATTTCCTACCGATCGGATGATGGGGACGTAGGGAACATACAGAGAGATTTGGACTTCACCATTTGTCTACTATGAGGACTTCACTCTATAGGCGTAATGTATACTATGAAGCCTACACTGAGAGAACAATCGTCATAATATCACAAAAATAATGTCTTGAGTGAAGAATATCGCATACATAGTGGATCAATGTACGGCTGGTTTCTGACAAGAAATCGGTGGGTTTTCGGTCTCTGGAATATGATATTGAATGAAGAAATGCTCTTCTGTCTCGAAGTGAGACAATATTCCTAAAAAGAAAAGGGAACTTCAACAGAAGGAAATGAAATCATTGCTTTCGTCCGAACTCATTGCGATTGAGAGCAAGCCACGGTGATATTTTGGAAATATCTGGAGGTTTTCTTCGGTGCAAATTTTATTTTCATCCAATATGTAAGACGCTGATCCATGATTCATTAAATCGGAGCTTTTAGAATCTTTATTCGATTTCTCATCTTTTGACCCGAAAAATACGATTTCTTAAGGCAAGAAATTCTCACCTATCGTGAAATGTTCATGTTCAAGTTATAAACACTTCACGGAGTTCTTAGATTGTCTGACTCGATATGCGAATTTCTTATCCCAAGCAATTCATCCTTAAATCAGATATTTGACACAAGAAATTATTTTTAGGATATTATGTCGATATTTCTCTCAGTGTATGAAGCTTGTCGACCCAATGAAGCCTATGGAAATTATGAACGGATTTCTTATGTGTAATGTATATTTCCTATGATCCGTTCAGATATTCATGACTCAGGGGATTGTGAATTGTAATAGAAACATTATCTATCAATCAATATTGATTTACATGGGTGAATGCGCCAATTATTGGTATGGTTTTGTACCTTCAAAATTGTGATTTTATTGAGGCTCTTCATATGGTTTTCTTATCATTCAAAAGACCTAAAAAAATTTTTTTCAATTTTTTTCCAGTTTCTTCACGCTCACTACGTCAATTTTCTTGTTTTTGTAGTTTTCACCTAAATTTTCTATTTCAGCAAGGGTAAATTTTTTTTATTACTTTCCGATATGTATTTCCAACGGAAATTTTCCGTTCTTTCGATTGAGCATAGTTTCAATTAGCTCACACGATCAGAAATGCCCTAAAAACAGAAAAACAAATTAAAAATGCGCTTTGTACCCCCTTCCGCAACCTTGATTGCAATTTTTTTTTTCTTACTCAAAGTAACCCTTTCTACAAAATATACTAAAAAATTAAAGTGGGACTCCGATCCCTTGATTGCCATGAAATAAAAGGAAGTAATTCAATAATTTTTGAATGAAAAATTTCCAAATTGAAAAACTGGAGATTTTTGTTTTTATTTTCAAAAATTGTTCCTAGATAGAACGGATCGGAGTCCCACTTTGATTTTTTACTCAAAGTGACCCGTCTACAAAACATACTAAAAAATTAAAGTGGACTCCGATCCCTTCCATCCAACAATAATTTTTGGAAAAAAAAATTCTTGGCAATTTTTCAGTTTTTTAATTTTTTCATTTCAAATTTAATTATTTATAGATTGCCATGAAATAAAAGGAAGAAATTCAATAATTTTTGAATGAAAAATTTCGAAATTGAAAAACTGGAGATTTTTGTTTTTTTTTTCAAAAATTGTTCCTAGATAGAAAGGATCGGAGTCCCACTTGGATTTTTTAGTATCTTTTGTAAAAAGAGTCACTTTGAGTAAGAAAAAAAAATGTTTTTAATCTGTTTCTGATTCCAAGATGCGTATTCTTTACATTGGATTCTACGCAAGGAAATGTCAATGAGTCAAGGAAAACTCTCGATATTCTTTCGCATGTTTTAATTCGAGGTACCGGCATCTTTTACCGATCGTATGATATGGGAATGCGCAGAACATACGACGGCATTGGTATTCTACTGTATGTTCATTATGGGGATACAGGAAATATATGGAGACATTTAGATTTAAACATTCATCTATACTATGAGAACTTCACTCTAGGGTGTAATGTATACTACGAAGCGTATGAACCCCATGAAGCTTATTAACCTTATGAAACCTATGAAGTCTATGAATGTATTTCCTATGATACGTCCAAATATGTATGACTCAGGGGATTGTTGATTGTGATAAAAATATTATCCTTCAATCAATATTGATTTATATACATTGGGAGGAAGATCTTCATTGATAGATTTCACACCTGGTTCTGGTCGGAATGATCATTCGATTCAAACGATCTAAGATTCTTCTTCTGTACGTTGAACTCTACGCTAGGGTATTCCAAAATGGGTGAGTCAAGGAAAATCCTCCATATTCTTCCGCACCTTTCAACACCATAAAGTGAATTTCGTTCTGCCCACTCTATGCCCGCTCAACGCGTAGTGCAACATCCCCACTGTGTGGGGCTCACTACGTCCTGCTACACTTTTCACCTTAGAGAGTCAATTCGAAGTACCTGTATTTTTTGTAGATTGGATGATATGGAGATGCACTGGATATTTGGAGACCTTGGAATTCTACGGTATGTTCATTATGAGGACACAGGAAAAATATGGGCACATTGGGATTACATTATTCGTCTATGATGAATTATTCTGGACTGTCAATGCACTCGTCCCCCTCTTCTGAAAATAATGCAACAAGGCACCAAGGAAAAATGTGATATGAAAAAAAGGAGTAATTAATTTTTTCAAATCCTTATGACACATTTATTCACTATTGAATTTTTTTCATCACTTTACATAGGTAATAATTTTTTTTTATTGGAAAGAAACAATGAGGGAGTTCATTCAATAATTTCTTGTTCTCATCAATATTATCATCGAGTAATGGTGTGTCGTGTCATCGACATCTACGACAATCAGCTATGTCTTTATCCATGCGCCTTTCTTCAGGTAGTTTCTCCCAAATCTCCTCGATATCTATGGATGCGACCATGAGAAGAAACTCTTTCGGGAAGAATGCAATATCCTCAGCCATGGTCTTGAGACTGTTCCAGTGACAATGCATCTTCAGAGCTCGGTTCAGAGAAGGTGTACAGTTCTTCAGGAACTACATTTTCAGGTTCTCCACGCTCCCTCGAGCACGAGTCCAGACGAAGTTGTATTGTTATGTACCATTTCACCTTATGTTTCTCAATATGATGAAATCGTAATTAATTATTACGATGATTACCCACCACAAATGGCGTGGGACTTCCTGCAAGATTTTCTCAATTTGCAAGGAAATTTCAAAATTGTTCAACGTCATAGACAATTGGGAGTTGAAGAAAGGATCGAAATCAATTACTCAAATCAAGAAGAAAATGAAGCAGTACCTAATACTTCATCACATATCAACGAGAGTGATAAACTCTCTTCTACCGAGAAACGGACTCGTGATGAGCATAGGTGAGGAAGAAATGGACGAAGACGACACCGCGAAAGTTTAAGAAACAAAAAAAAGATTATCGTAATTCTCTATAAATAATTATACAGATAAATATTTTTTTGTTCTTCATTGATAATTTTTATATTATACAATAAACAAATTGGTATCAATAATTATTGTACATGTTTAAATTAATTTTTTCACACCTCCACTAATTGGATAATACTCAATTATACGATCGTGCAGAATTAAACAATAGGCTCCCATTTGTGCCGCAAAATTATTAGGTGATTCGAACTCAAGGCGAATATCTACTGGTCCAGATTTGAGATATTCATTCTGCTTTGAACAATCAATAACGATGAGTAGGGCATATGTTAGAAAATCGGTCTGACTTAAAAGCGGCTCAGCCTGTTTACCATAGTAAGAATTCTGGACACTAGTGCACATATCATAAAGCAATGCATATTGATTGTTTGGGATATCAAGATTCAAATTACCATAGGGCTAACTTTGTGAATTGAGAAAGAGCTTAATATCTCTCTATATAAATAAAAAAATAAGGCGAAAAATTCAGGGGACACTCAAGTTCAGGGGACGCTTAAATTCAGGGGACGCTCAAATTCAGGGGACGCTGAGTGCCCATACGAGGAGGTGCGTGCATTTATAAGGGATGTCTATATGAGGGGGTGGTCATAAAGGGGATATCGATATTTATGGAGGATTACTATATTAGGCGGTGCTCATATGGAAGATGTTTATGGGTACGGTCACACCGCTGCGGTCACACGGACGGGAGGGGAGCGAGCGATGCGAGCGGGGGGGGGGGGCAAATCCCCCCCCGGGTTGGCGAGCGGAGCGAGCAGGGGGCGAAGCCCCCTAGTCATGAATATTGCAATGATCAAAATGACTAGCATTTTTATTAGCTTGATTTATACGGTTAGTTTGAAATCCCACGATGACATATCGAGGTTTCTCCAGTTGTGTTGAACATTTCACCACCGAGAGATGTTTAGAGGTAGCTGGCAAAAGTGGGTATTCATATAATTCCCAAGCTCGAAAATTGATCGGAATAGGCGCATCTTTAGAGATGTAATTCAACAAATTGATTTTCTTAGAATCAACTACTTTGATATAGGGAATCCACTCTATCCTATCGAAAGTGAGTTTGAATGTCTCATCTGTAACTCCCTCTGCTGGTTGCTGGATAATTGCATTCACATCAGTATTTCCTCTTGTGAGGATTAACTCATGCTTAGCGTTTACGATGATTCGTCCGTAGTCCTCAGCGAATTCCAATACCATACTCAATGGAATGGAAATATCAAAATAACTATTATCATCAGCAATCGTAGATACATCATCTTTGAGTATCCAATCAGCATTTTCCATTAGAGCCGTTTGACTTGGAGTTTGTGATATCAAATTCTTCATAAGTGTTGTCATAGCAGAGTTCTTATTTTTATCAATCTCAATGGCATTGAGTTCATAATGTATCTCTTCAAACAAGTGAAGAATAGCACAATTCACTAATCTCGTGTAACAGCTTCTCCATTGGGTTTAGTTAAACGTCCATGTATATACAGTGAGCCCTTACTCGATAACAAGCATAAATCTTGATGTTGAACAACGATGCGAATTTCATCATTGTTGTTGAAAGTAGCTGACGCAAATGGCTGGTGCACGTGAATTTCATAGTGCGCAATAGATTCATCAAAAATGATGGGTTTTTTGATTTTCATGATTTCTTCCATGGCAATTGATGATGCAAAAACCGAAAATAGTACGAATTTTTCTTCTTACTGTCTTCTTTTTCGAAGTTTGAGACCTAAACTCGTTAGAAACTTGATATTCTGTGATGTTAACACCTTGAGCGGTTTTCGTTGACTGTTTCGGACTGGGAGTGATGGCTCACTTTTATAACTGCCTGCCGGCTTGGTATTGAAAACAATACCCATATTATGTTTTTATGTGTAATCTTATTGTTATAACTTCTTCTCTGAAATTCACCACCCGACCTTCTTGATCGACAATTTTCAGTTGAAGATGCTCTATTGCTTGTACAGCGATTGGAAGATAAATGATGTTTGGTGGTACTTCAATGATCTTATATCCTGGTACTCTTCGTTCATTGATGTATGCTCTAGTAGTGATGTTGCATTCAATTCGCAGTGAGTTACCCTTGAGAATTGTCACTGGCAAATCGGATTCATGAGTGACGTGAGGTATACGAATCTTTGGAGCAAATCCCAGTAAACGACCAATAGAATTTCCTTTGTCAAAATCTATCGGATGGCTACCCTTGATGATACTTTTCAAAGTGTTATTGTGAGGCTTAAAGCTAATTGATATGCCATGTTCAGCAAGTTTATCCACCGAATAATTTTCAATATCTTCAATTTCATAGCTTGCTGTATCTCAACGACTTTGTCACCAACATAGAATTTATTATTTCCAATTTTGATGTTGGGGATAGAATTGAAGGTTAGTAGCTCAGCAAGTCCCAGAGTATAACTATTCAAAGGTGATAATTCAGTAGGAGGAAAATAATGAGCGTCCAGCACTGAGGACGTGCCTGACAGTGTTAAAGAGAAAGATTCACTCATCATCGTTAACATTCAACTGATGTCTATAAAACGATGGGTTCAGATTTTATATTAATTCTCCATCGAGAAATTAGAGACATAAGTGCCCACATACCACTGTATCATACTCTTGATATCGTTCATGATTATATTTTACAATGCTACCAACACCGAAATAATTTATTAAATCTTGGGGTGGTTGAAGATTACCAAAGCTGTCGAAATAGAGGATTACATTTTTTCGTTTTTTTGTATGCAACCCAATGCGTACCATGTCCATCTTTATCATCGAGATTGACGATCGTTGATTCGTACTTGTGTGGACCAGTCTTAGGCATTTCAGTCCTCATATATACTCCACGAAAGTGGAATTGTCATGGTTTTGGCGTATTTTAACAAATCAGCATCGGGGAGGGCTGGGTGTGGTAGCTTTATGCATTTTTTAAATGGAGACCCAAGCCTTTTTTATAAGGTTTCAAGTATAAACCCTTGCCCAATGCAATCGCATCCATTGTTTGATTATATATCATACTCTCCTGTAGCGCTTTTTTGACTGCATTAGCATCATTGGTAGCTTTCGCAATGTCAGCGAAATTGACTGGCTGGCGCCACCAGCAAAAAGAGGTATCAGGAAGGGTAATACACCCCCAATTTTGGCTGGTAGAGGTAAGATACGAGGTGATTGCACTCGCTTTCTACCACCAATTTCTTTAACTGTTTCACGTGTTCGTTTAAGAGCCGATTTGATATCATCGGTTCCCGGACGCATGGAAGTCTTAGCTGCTCAAATGATTTGTCTCAGAGAGACTGTTTTCTTATTCATAGCACTACCACGTTTCCTTTTTTTTCGTTTTTCTCTTTGCAACACCTTTACCGTGGAGGTAGGAGTATCAGGACATCTAAGCATTTTTCGACGGCAAAACACGTTAATTTCATAAGCCAAGTCGGAAATAAATAAATTGAACAAATGGAAAGTGATTCTGATCATGTTTCGAGCAAAAGGAAGTCAAATAGTTGTGGAAATTATTTATAACTAAATTAATATTGGCACAAATATATTAAGTCTCTGATACAGTAGTATCTGGACACCAAAATGCACCTGGATGCAGTATCCGGACAAGTGAGGGTGCAACATCTGGACAGTATGGTTTTCTGTACGCGTACTGCCAAATAATTGATACAATTTGATAAGTTTGAACATTTATTGGATAAATGGTTGCAAAACACTCCATATAAAAATTTGTGAAAATGAATGTAACATAATTATTTGCGATTAATTTTTTTAATAGTTTTCTTTCAACTGCCTTTTTTATTTTCCCCCTACAATGGACAATTAATGGATTAACACAGGTGATATCGATTCACCTCTCACATTCAACAAGAAATGTCAAAATGTCAGACAGCAAAAGTTTAAATTGAGGTTACAATGGGTACAAACCAAGTGTCCGTCTACTGCATCAGATTGCTTTGCAACTGATGCAGTACCTGGACACGTGATTTTTCGTATTTGCGGGTATTTTAAAGTGTTTTGAAGGTCTCTAAACTTATTTTACATAATTATGTTCCTATTTAAATAAGCTACATTGTAATGTTCACTTACATTTTCCTGTTTCCACGATAATACACTGACACAACTCCAACCTTTTTAGTTACGCAACGGCCGCTGGAGGCATCGCGATACGATTGACAGCCGAAAAAAATTAATTTTAAATATCACTTTATCCCTGAGAGTAAAAAACCGCTGTTTAATAAGTAAAAAAAATATCTTTCGTTCCATTAACTTTTGATGGGCGGCGATTTGAGTTTAAATAAGTGCCTAAAATCAAGAATTATTAACAGAAGTGGGCTTGGTGTCCAGATACTCCTTCCTGTCCCGATACTCCTACCTCCACGGTATCGCGTATTTTTTCATGCCCATGCTAAGGGAGGTTTTTCCTTTCATGGTATTGGCTGCACCCCAAGCAGCAGCTTTTTCAGCCAAGCTTGCGTCCTTTGATAAAACTCGTTTCCAAGCTCTCTCTGTAAGAATTTTATCCGCTTCGTGTCGTGCAGTTAGGTTATCTCGATTTTTCGAGTAGGCTATATCGTGCTCTTTACAGGCTGCGTCAAGTGGATTTATGCCAGGATCACCCCGCTTCAAGCGTTTTTGTAATTTTATCGCAGGACCACAATACTGATAGCCTGGTATATGTAATTCAATAGGAAGTTTATTTATGAGAATGTTCACTAAACCTCTACCTTGACGCCCTCTTTTGCGTTTGTATCCTTTCATGTCTAAATGAGAACTGATGTGTGATGGGATAAATAATTATTATTTATAAGTGTCTGTGCCAGTCATTGCTAGAACATGGAGGGATATGGAACTGGATGATTCGCTGAGACATGATTGAACATGTGTAAACTTTTAATATAGGGCGGCTGTGATGATGATCCAACGCTAACTACTAGCGAGTGAATGGCACCGATATCTATAAATGAGCGATATTTATAGAGTTCTGATCAGTCATTAACCATGAAATTCAAGAAGCAGAATACACAACTTCCGATAATGAATTTTGATAACCTAACGCAAAAGAAGAAGAGTGAGAAAAGGCGTCATGGACCGCTATTACGAGCCTTAAAACCGATTAGTAGTGTGCGAGCAGTTATTTGTGGACCCTCAAATTATGGAAAGACAAACTAATGGTTTGAGATTTGAGAATATCTATGTTTATTAAAAATCTCTAAATCAACTGAAATATCAGTTTCTCAAACGTTTACTCTCTGGTATAAAGGGAATAGATTATTTTCCGTATAGTGAGTACGATGAAGTCATTAGACCAGACAATCCTCGGCCAAATTCTATCATGATTTTCGATGATGTGGCATGTGAAAAACAACATAATATGCGAGCATTTTTTGCATGGGATGACATAGAGATGTTGATTGATAGTTTCTATCTATGTCAAAAATATGGTCGTATACCGAAACATCTTGTGCGTGACAATCCAAATTTACTGATACTGTTCCGTCAAGATGAAATGAATTTGAAGCACATTTATGAAGATCACGTTAATACTGACACGTCCTTCACAGAATTCAAGGATTTGTGTGCGAAATGCTGGAATGAAGGCAAATATAGTTTCATAGCAATTGACAAAGATAGTAAACTCAATGAGGGTCGGTATCGCAAAGGATTCGAATGCTTCATGAAAAGATAAATATACACTTGTTATGTCCAGAGAAGGATTTTAGCGTCGAATGGACATGTTTTAATTGTCACATTAAAATCAAAGCTAAAATTATTGAATTTTATAATTATTGGACGACGCAAAGTTTTATACTCTTACCTTTTTTAAAATATAAGCGAAAAAGGGCTTGATTTAGGGATAGGGCTTGACTTGAGACGAATTTCTAATCAAGACATTTGGAGTTGTAATGGGAATCAAATTTGAATTTAAATATATTTTGTATAACTACTCGGTTTACAAAAACATGAGCGTAATTTTACAGAAATCTAGGTAGCTAAAATTCCTATCCCTGGAATGATCTGAAGGATTCAAATTTGGGTTCACAAATTTTGTTACTCACAATTCGGTCTGATATTTATAAATTATTCGATGTATTTGTAGATCCCTGGGTAAATCCGTAATTTCCTCACCAGCAATTAGTCGCGCTAAAGGCTATTATGGATACTTTCACGGAAACACTTTCTTCTACTCGTTGATATTTTAATGAATTTTTGGCAGTTGAAGTTGAAGATTGTAAGAGTTTGGTTGAGACTGTCCACAACGCGTTATAATAAACGAATTCCTTATTTGCAAGAAAAGTCACCACTCTCGGTTAAAGAAATTTTATTCCCGAATAATTTCAATTGTTCGTAACTTACTATTAATTCAGTACTATCCCGTGTAGTCGAAGAAAGGATTGAAAAACCGGACCGATTAAATGAACCATTTCCACCAGAATTGTTACTGCTCCGTCGCTGCTTCAAGACTGCTTAATTTTGGTTTTTCTGACATTTTTATATGAATTTTGGGGTCACTTGTCACATGGGCTCCAACGAGTCCATTTTTAATTGGTGGAAAATGTCGTATGACTTTTCCCACTCTTTTGATTTTTATGGGGAAGTAGTTCATTCGGTTTTTGGGGTCTTAATTAATCGGTTTTCAATCGTTCCTTCGCGTGCGAATCTTAGTATTGGGTAATTGGGGCATGCTGAGTGTGCCATTTCATCACTTTTGAACTCGATTCCAGTGCCTTTGGAATTTTTAATTGAGTTCAAGTGATAAAATGTACTCAATTTAGCTTACAATTTTGGGTTTGGTTCTTAATTACATGAAGTTATAATATAACTTATAGTTATGATCCTATATAAAATTTATTCTAGTCTTAAATTTCTAGTATAAAATTTTTGGACATTACACACTATTCAAAGGAATCGAGAATAGTTGTTGTATTACTACACACGTTTTCACATTCAGAGCGAAAATTTGAAGGAGACGCATATTTTGCGGTATATCACTCAAGCGAGTGATGCCATTCGCCGCAAGCATAAAATGATAAAATTGGGTAGCGGAACCACTGAGAAAGCCATGAGTGAAGTACTCAAATCAGTAATAACTCCGCTCGAGAAATTGGTGGAATCTTCAAATAAGAAGCAAAGAAAGAGCAAGATAGCTGGTACTGCTGTTCGAATGCAGAAAGATATGGATGATGACTATGAGAGTCCTCAATATGAATCTCTAGAAGAATTCTCATCGGATTTAGAAAGCACACTTACAAGCACTCCTGTCAAAAAAATATCCCCAATAAAAGCTATGACTTCAACTGATCGTATTTCATCAATGAAGCCGGAATCTCCTATAGCTTCACAAAAGCTTCTTCAAATGTATCTAGATCGATATGATACAGAGCGTGAGAAGACTGATTTGGATACAGAATATGGTGTTCGTTCTTTGACAAACAATATAAAGATTGGTGATTTTGTGGTCACTTTCCATGGAAATTCAATGACCCTCAAAGGTGAGGAATATACATTAACTCCTGGTCTAATTGAATTGATCTTTAACCCTCCTGAACTGGCGTTCGACCGCCGGCCGAGTCCACTGGCTCGGTAGGCACGGTGCCGCCCGTGTTACAGTGAGCGCAGTGTTGCCACGTCCGAGCGCGGCGATTCACGATGATTCGAATCATGGACTCAGAGACTTATTTCTCATTGAAACCAAAATACGGGAATTAAAACATTTTCACATGCCTTCACCTTTTATTATCTTTATTGCATTTTCCAATAACAACAATATTTGTCTACCATTTGAACATTTTTTTTCATTTCAAGAATGATATCGTAATCATTTTAAAAACAAAGCACAACATATATGGAACGAAAACTTTTCAAGTCTCATATTTTTTCTCTGAAAATATCCAGGTTTTTATATGAATGTATCTTCTGCCCATGAAATACTAATAAGAAAACTTGAAGAATACCAGTTTTTCAGGTACTTCTCTTTTACGGTCCTCTCACATCCATACCATCAACTTTTTATAAAATTGAAAATCCTCAATACAAAACATTTGAACAATCAACAGCGACTTACACCTAGTTTTCAACTTTGGAATGCTTCATTGGAAAATTACATACTAATCGGTTATCTCTGCATCAAATGCAATATTGACTATGAACAATAAAACATGAACTCTGTCCTCAAAACGTTGAACCAATCCAAGACAAATTGACTCTATATGGATTAATCACCATTCAGTCATTGAGGTTAAATTTTTCTCCTTCTTCCTCTGAATTTTCTGACATACGACTACAATTTTTTGAAGAAAATTATGCTTCAAAATCTTCAACGTAAACCTGAAGAACTGAACCATTTTCTTCAAACTACATTTCCAATAACTTATAGGATATATTTGAACAATCATGAAACAACCCCGATAATCATAACATTTTTGGTTTTTTCTCTTTGCGAATTATTCACGCAAGTATCCATCTCTCACTAAAATATTCACTCATCTATAATATCAACACCTTATTATGCACTGACTCGAATAAAATAATTTCGACCTGTGAGAATTGTGAAAATTCTAGTGATTCGAATTCATTCTATTTGACTTTACAGAAAATCTCATTAAAATTGCGTCTTTCATTTAAATTCTTCTTTCCAATCACATGAAAAAATTATTATTAAACTCGAAAACTTGACTCTCCATAAATGTATTATGAAAAACATAAGATAGATTAAGACAATAAATACGAATTCTCTTGTTAACTAAACCTTTATCTCCCTCACGAACCACCTCAAGATCAGAAAAAAACACTCTCCTGGAGCTAAATCTTTTTCTTGAACATCTCATCATAAATTCAATGACTTTCTTCTATTAAATTTTCCATAGGGCTAGTTGATCAACTTCAACAACCAGTTATGGGGTTTCACCAAATGGTTATTGATTTTCGATCAATATGTCTCTTCTTGTTCAATCCTCAGCTAGAGCTCGATCCTCAAAATAATTTTCACATATTTTACGAGTATGCTCAACTCCACAAATGAGGTGGAAACAAGAAACACATTTCGATGTGCTTTCACGACTCAACTTTAAGGGACAGTAGTAACACCTGCCTCTCTCTTCGTTCAAGGAGCTTTCAATGTCTGTATTGAGACCAGCGTATTTCTTAATTGAACTTCGTAGATCAATTCTTAAATTTGGTATCTTCAAACGTCTGAGCATCCATGGAACAGTTAAATTTTTAGCAATGGTCTTCAAATACTATTTGCGTGGTACTTTAACCCCAGTGTTCTCCGCGAAAACGATCTGCGAATTAATTCCCACGATATCCATGATACCAAAACATACAGTGAGGGGCCATCTGCAACAATATCTAGCTACGCTGTACTTGGATCTCAAGTGATCAGTTGTGTCAACCCCTCCCTGTTTCGAGTTGTAAAAAGTGATAATTTCTGGCTTCGTCTTCGCTCCTGACGCTGGATCAATGGCCGCTGACGTATGCATAGATGACAGAAGAAGTACAGTTTTACTCTTTTTGGGAACATACGATATCAATACTTTGCCTTTGTTATAACCAGCTAGTGTTGAATGGACTGAACGACCTTTGTGTGTTACAAATTCAGGTGGAATCTCTCTCTTGTGCTTCTTCAAAGTCGCCACGCACGTTGTGTCAAAATTGTCCTTGAGATCATCAACAGTAGGTACTGAGCTAAACCAATTTTCGGTTGTGATATTCCTCCCGCCATTGAGGTAGGGCCTCGTCAATCTTGGCACTACTGCACTCGGCCTGTTGTCAACTGCATGGCGTCCTGGTGTCTGTTTACCCAGGTAAATTTCAGCGTTACATGTATAATGCGCCGTAGCATCCACAACCGCAAAAACTTTTAATCCATAACTGTTTGGTTTGAGGGGTAAATATTGTTTAAAACTGCATCGTCCCTTGAACCCGAACATCATCTCATCCAATGTAATGAGTTCTCCTGGGCAGTACATTTTTTTTAATTTCTGGACTATCTCTTCCCAGATCTCTCGGATTGGTGAAAGTTTATAAGTCTTCCTCCGAGATTCTCTAGACTCAGCATCATCGAAACGTAAAGCACGAAGTAGCAAACAGAAATGAGATTCACTCATCACACATCTGAAAATTTGAGGGGCCGTGCCGTCTGTGGCCCATAAATCCCTCGTGTGGGTGTGTGCTACTTTCAAGGTACCAGTATAATGAAGCAATCCAAAGAGAGCTTTCATCTCTGCCACGCCAATGTCCGAACAGCTCCTTGGACGTTGATAATTACCTCTTAGAACTCTCAATTTGACATTGGTGTGGTCAACTATTTTTTGAATGATGTCATCAGAGAAGAACAGCTGCCAGGGCTCGATTTCCGTTTTGGCCCCTTTCGCAGGTCTTTTTACTCCAGCACTCTCAGTAAAAGCATTACGTTTCTCAGTTTTATTGGCATCAGGAAATTTTGTCGACCACTTCGTTGTTTTGTCTTTCCCAAGGTAGAATGGAGGAACTTTTGAGGAATTGGAAGAGGATTCTGCATCAGAATTGGATGGAGATTCGCCATCGTCATCGGGTCCAGATTCAGGCTCCTCGTCAGAATAATCTGTATCTTCTGCCTGACGAAATTCCTCAGCATTCTCATCCTCACTGTCCACTGCCCGGGCTTTTTGTTGTCTTCTTGCCATTTTAGACTACAAAAAAACTATACCGTTTTTATTTATATTCGTCGATAGATTTAGAGGAGTGAGTGAGGCAAAATGAACAATTTGACATATTTTCCAATGTTTATAACTCAGGAACAAAATTATTAATTTATGTCAGTCTGTACTTATCAAAAAGAGGAATAATTTTATAAGAAAAAATTATTCTGTTCTATTGAAGATTGAATGTGTGAATAAAATTTAAGAACAAGCTAGGAGTATCCATTTGACTCCACGTACGTCCCACTAGAAAAAAATAGTACAAACCTCTTGTTGATAACTTCAAACTGCTCATTCGAAACTTTATGAAAGTCAGGTTACTCCACATGTGTCCTATATTTCCCAATAATTAACCCTCGCATTCTTTTAGATTTTACTTCTATAAACAGCGAACAGTAAACGACAAAATAACTGGATGACTCAAGGTTATCACACACTAGCCGACTCGATTCATTTCAAAAGAAACCATTCACTTCTTACTATAGTATTTACAGCGTGAATAACATTTCTATAAAACACTACTTCTCCCAGAACTTCGTAATAATTTTGGATGAAAAATTTGAGCGTCGAAATTCTGCTTCTTTAAAAAATTTTTGAAATCTTCGAAAAATTTTTGGATGAAAAATTTGAGCGTCCGTTGGGAATGGACGTCTCACGTGTTCAAACCGGCATGTTGGATACAACTGCCTGGGTAGGGGTACTGGCGTACACATCGTGGCAACAGCGCGATTTTTATATTTTTTCATGAGGTATATACGGATTTTTGGAGAATAAAAATCTCACCATCTGATTTCAAAAGGTTTTAAATAGACATTCTAATTTTTCGAGATTTTTTGAACCAAAATTGTGACTGCTAGTTGCGAAAAACGAAAAAAGGCGGCGCCGTGCTCATTACGCCAGTTCAGAAGGGTTAAGAAGTCACCTAACATGAGTCTCATAACCGAAACTGATAAACATACTTACGGTAATATCATACGGAGTACAAATGCTCATCGAATGTGGTACAAGCCTAGTGGAGTTATTCGAACAAGCAGCAGCATGAAATATTACATTATCGCAAATCTCATTGACTCCAAGAAAACTGGAACAGCTCTTCCTCATCATATGATTGCATCAATAAAACCTTAAAAAACGGACTACGTATATTGGGATGATCCAAATGAGTTGGTGGATAGACTCCGATTGCTTATGGCATCACAATCAGCTGGAAATATAAGTCACACCAATGAAATTATGTCAATAATGGAAGAATTGTGTGAGGCCGGCATTATTTATTAGACTGTGGAAATGATAATTCATCATTTGAAACATGAGGGTTCACGTGTTTGGACGTCAGTTGAGTAAGAGTGTTGTGAGGGCTTCTGGTAGTCGGGGTCCTCCAGGAGAAGGTTTTAAAGTTACTTCCGATGGACACTATGATATGGATCATCGCAGACTGTAATTTAGCTGATTCTGTAGAGGACTATGATGCAGTTTCCTCGAAAATAATGCGCAATATGATGAGGAGATTCGTCTTATATATAATGTCACTGGATCTATGGGTGGGAGAATGGATGGAATACAAATAATGATCCAATCATTTCAAGAAAATTTTTTGGCGACTATGAGACAAAAACGTGTAGATGAAGAGGAAGTACCAGAACGCTTGGTTGATCATTCAAAGACCATTAGGCATTTGAGTGACAAACTAACAACATTGAAAGAATCTGTGTCACCTCAGATTCCGTCAATCCTTGATGGTCTGCAACCAATGATCACGAACCAATTGAAAAGAATTCAAGAGGATACAAATCAAGACTTGGCATTGCGTTATTCTGAAATAATTGCTAACTTGGATGACTTCCGATTTGGGCACTGCGCGTGCTGGTTGTGCGAGCGAGCGTCCAGGTCTTATTAACTGTATATCTGAGTCAATCCGGTGCCTAGATAATTTAAAAAGTGCAGTTCGAGAGTATTATAAAAGGCGGGACGTTGGAAATAATTGGAGGTACCGATAAAGGCAGGAGAAGAGTGTAATTAAAGAGAGAAAGTCTACAATGGTGATTGAGGTTAGCTTTTTGGTGGTAAAAGACGGCAAGATGGCGAATCCTGGTGATAATGTTACTGCAGTCGGTATGGAAGAAGAGGGAGAAGTTAATTCGCAGAGTGGCTCAGAGAGGGCAGACGACCTACAACTGCCTCAAAATGGTGCAGAGGCTGTCAAGAGACGTAGGAGCCGACCGAAATGGTCTGGCAAGTTACCGCCGAAGGAGCGCGTTAGCGCAGGAAGAACCTTAGAGGATTTTTGGAGTGAGAGCAACCCAAAGTCTTTAGTCATAGGTTCAGGAAGCTTGCAAAGGACCCCAACAAAGGTCACCACTAGAGCCGGATCTCAAAAACCGGGGCAGTCATCCACACAAGAGACTGAGACCCCAGTGAACTATGAGGAAGTGGTGGAGCCGGTTAACGACATAAATAAGTCACCGTTGACAGCGGTGATGAGGAGGAAGGCACGCAAAGCTCCCCAAGTAAAGAGAGGAAGGAGTGGGAGTCGAGATTCGAGGAGAATTTTGAGAGTAGGATGGCTGCGCTGGAAGAGCTGTTGAGAAGCGAGTTAGCAAGGACTCGGGATCACCCGTTGACTAGCTGCGAGGGCTGTGCATCGTGAAGGAGAGAAAAGGTTGGAAGTGGCGAAAGATTAGTAGCGCTCGTAGAGGATAATGAAAAACTGAAACAGGAGAATGGCACCCTGACAGAAACGGTTGAGAGGATGTGTGCAGACTATGAACAGTAGCTGGAAAACCTGAGGGAGGAGGTAGATGCTTACGGGACAGGGAATCAAGCTGGGACATTGGGCCCCTTTTTGGTAGGTACCCAGAACCTTCAATTTTCACAGAGCTCTCCCCACACACAGAGTCCCTGGGTCGGTGAGGATGACGGCAACAACAATATCGATGATGCCCCTGATGACAGGAGGATCCATAACAAGAGCGGAGAGAGGAACATACACGAGGACCCTATTGTCACAGACGAAACAGGTGAGGCTGAGAGAAACCCTCCCCCTGAAAAGCTACTAGAAGAGCAGTGGGAGAGTGAAAAGAACGACAGATGGCAGAGAAGGAAGAACATCATTAAAAGCTTGACGCTGATACCAAGAGCAAAAAAGGAGGAACTGGAACAGTGGGTAAGTGACACGATGGAGCTAAAGATTCGGTTGAAGAGACTAGAGAGAACAGAAGATGGATGGAGAGTAAGGTTCGAGGAGTTGAGGAAAAATCTAGAAGTGGTAAAGAGAAAGAAGTGGCTTGGCAGGCTAAACTGGGGAGTCTGGATCCTAGATGACATAATGGATAGACAGAAGAAGGTCCAAAGTTGGCTAAAGAGGGAGGTAGCAGCTTGGAGGCAGAGAGGAAAGTTTGCGAAGGTGGGTTTTATGAAACTTAAAGTTGATGATACATGGCTCGTTTGGGATGAGCAGGATGGCGACATGAGGCTCTGGAAGGTCCCTGCTGAAGAGGACGAGGAGACATTTCGTGATGTCAGGAGTTAATAGACACCAATCCAGCGAACTGGCAGTAGTCCACTGGAACGCACAAAGCTGGAGAAAGATTAAAAGAAATTGGGGTTTACTGAGTGAGGGATATGTAATACTAATTCAAGAGACGTTTGTGGAGCAGAAAAGGCTAGAGAAGGTCTTAAGTTATATGGATAAAACGTACGAGTGGTGGGGCAAAGCGGCTTACGACTGAAATCAAACCGAGGGAGAGCTAGTGGAGGCATGATAGTTGGAGTGAAGAAGGACCTGAAAGGCGAGTGTAAGGTTGACGAGTGGCCCCATGGCTTTGTAATACATTTAAAGAGAAATGAAGAAAGTTGCGTAATAATCTCAGGTTATAACAATAAGAACTCAAAAATCAAGAGCTTTATTGAGAAGCTAGAGAGGCTGACGGAAAGTCTGGAAGGCTCGGATGAGAGAGTTATAGTGGTTGGGGACTTCAATGTAAAAGTGGGTGAGGAACAGGGGGTTGCTGAGTGTGGGGTCGAGAATGAGTGCAGGATTCCACCTAGAATTTCGGAGGATAAAGAAAAGAGGCAGGAAACACCACAATTCCTTAGCTGGTGTGAGAGCAGGGCGATGCTCATTATGAATGGTCGGGCTAAAGGAGATAAAAAGGAAGGATCACGTTCACTGAAAATGGACAAGAACTCGGTTCTGTGCTGGACCTGGTCTTGGTGAAACTGGAGGACTGCTGGTCGGTCCCTGACTGGTTTCAAGACATGAGAATGGCAGCATAGGGGGGCTCAGACCACTTCCCGGTCCTCTTCAGAGTAGACTGGACGAAGAAAGAGGAGGTGCACGGAAAACGAGTGGTCAAGGCCAAGAAGAGATTTAGGTGGAGAAGCGGAAAAATAGTACAGTACAGCAAAGGATGGAATGATGAGTAGAGTAAACAGGAACCTAGACGTGACCAGGGAAGTAGCAGCGAAAAAGGCTGGCATGTTGAGTGGAGGAGGAAGAGGAGCAAGACAGACGGCGGCCTGGGTGAACGATGAGTACAAGGCATTGAGATGGAAACTATTTAAGTTGCAGCTTCGATTCAGGAAAAACAGAAACTGGAAGAATAAATTGGCGTACAGGGAGTGTAAAAGGGATCTTGCTAGTCTGAGAGCAACACTAGCATCTGACTGGTGGAAAGAAAGGCAGAAGGCAGTGTTAGGAAGCCGGAACCTGTCGGAATGGTGGGGTGCTATGCACTGGTTCAGAAAGAAGACTAGAAGGCAGGCCAGCAGTAAGATTTGTGAACAAGAGTGGCAAGAGCACTTTATGACGCTGTTAGAGGGAGAAAAGGTCGAGTGCAATTCGGAAGAGAGGCGTCCAGGATCATCTGAGGTTGCAGAGGACACGGTGGAGGAAGCTGAAACACCCACGGAGGAGTGCGTGCCGTAGGCAGTAGTCCCGAGGGGTGAAGACGAGCGGAGTACCCTAAGTCCGGGGGAGGGGGATGCAGTGGAGAGGGATCTGCTGAACCGAACTCCATCGGACGCAGAGATTCTGAAGGCACTGAATCACTTGAAGAACGGTAAGGCTGCTGGCGAAGATGAGGTATCTTCAGAGTTCTTGAAGGCCCTGTGGAAGGAAGGTAAGAGGGAACTGGCTTCACTCATAAAGGAAATATGGTCTGAGGGGAAAGTTACTGAATCATGGAGGACGGCGAGAATTTATCCAATCGTCACGAGTGGAAACGAGGATGAGGTGAAAAATTACAAGGGGTATTTCTCTTTTGGATATCGGCTATAAAATTCTTGCCATTGTAATGGTGTGGGGACTAGGAGACTGGCTGGAGACCCATGAAAAGTTAACAGAAGGACAGGCAGGATTTCGTAGAGAAAGACCCACGATAGAACAGGTGTTTGTTTTGAACTCAATAATCGGAAATTGACTGAAGAATAAGAACGGTAAATTGTACGTGGCTTTTGTTGACTTCCGAGCGGCCTTTGATAAGGTGGATCGAAACAGGCTGTGGGACAAGAGGAGACATGGGCATCGACGGCAAATTCCTGAAGGTACTGATGGAGATCTACGACCCAACCTGGAATGAAATACTGGTAATTAACGGGGTCACGGAGAAGTTCAGAACAAACAAGGGAGTGAAACACGGCTGCCCGTTGAGTCCAGTCCTGTTCGACATTTTCGTGAACGACCTGGAGGTCATGTTGAGACGAAGAGGAGTTGGAGGCTCAGGAATAGGCTCAGGAGGAAATTCCTGGACTAAGATTTACGCTCTGCTCTACGAAGATGATGTGGCAATAGTGGCAGAGGATGGAGTTGATTTATCGGCGATGTTAAGGAGCTTGGAAAATTGGTGAGACAGAAACCGGATGGAGATGAACATGGACAAGATGAAAATAATGGTGTTTAAGAAAGGAGGACGGAGAAAGGAGGAATGTTGGTCGTATAAGAGCAGGGAGATATAAGTCACCGAAGAGTTTAAGTACTTGGGTTTCTAGTTTGCAATGGGTAATCAGTACAACACACATGCACGAAAGGTAGCAGGGAGGATGCAGCAGCTGATTAATAAGGCATGGGGTGACTCGAAGAGAGCAGGGTTGACAGACCTGTGCAGACGATTGTACCTGATGGATACAACGGTCAAGGTGGGAGCTTTGTACGAAGTAGAGATCTGGGGCTGGAATAGAAGGGAGGTGATGGAGAAAGTTCAGAATATGTTTGTTAAGGCAAGTATGTGCCTATCCCCGAACACTCCTGATTATATTTGGAAGCTAGAGGCTGGCAGGAAGAGTATAGAGGTGGAGGTTTTCAGGAGGGCAGCCAATTACCTGATAAAGCTTTTGTTGCTGGGAGACGAGAGATGGGCCAAAAGGTGCTTACTGGAAGAAGTTGGAGGGATAAAAAATGGAAACCCAACGGCGTGGGGCAGTGAGATGCTGAGGGCTCTGCGTTCAGTCGGGGATGGCGAGTTGCTAGACATGTTGTGGGAGCAAAGGTCGCTGGGGGAGATCCAGACAAGACTGGCGAAGCTGGTGAGGATCAAGGAGGATCAGAATTTGCAATTGCGTTGGCCTAAAGTGGAAAAGTCAAGCTACTGCAAGTACTACAAAGAAATTAAAGCGGAGGCAGAGCTGGAGAAATACTGGAGGAGGAAGGACTTGAAAGGCTCGATGAAGGAGACGTGGGCGAGATGGAGATGCGGGTGTGTAATAAAAGAGGGGATGAGGGGATACAAAGATCCAAGCTGTAGAGGATGCAATAAAGAGAGTGAAACGCTAGAACATGTCATCAGCTGCAAGGCAGTAATGGCGAGGTTGAGTGTAGCATCCAGAGAGTGGTGGCAGAGTTGGAGAGAAAAGAGTAGGAAGGCGGCATGGAGGCAGAGAGCAATAAGGCTCGTAGGAGGCAAGGTGAAATGATCTCTGTGCTGGAGACTCGGAGAGCTGGAGACGATTCTGCGGGCCATGGCGAAGAAGGAGATAAAATGAAATTAAAAAAAAATTTTCTGAGCTCACTGTTATTGATGTTAGTTTCTTTTTCTATTCTAATATTTTGTTGTAAATGTTTATTTCTTTGGAGAGGAGAAGGCTGTAAACCGATACCAAACAGTGTTTACTGTAGTATTAAGAGGGAGAAATAAAAATCTTGAATCTTGCTAACTTGGATAAATATTTAATTGCATTGGAGAATGAACAAAAACGCGGTAGTGGTTGAGGAGCTTCATAGACCAGGTCGAAGAAATTATCCACGACGGCATGTTGATGTGCGCGGACTGGATGAAACTTGGCAGGCTGATCTTGTTGACATGACTGCTTATGTTCGTAAAAATAAGGGTTGCAAATATCTTCTAACAGTTATTGATATTTTTTCAAAGTATGCCTGGGCTGAGTCGACTAAAACGAAAAATGGAAAAGATGTGACAAATGCCACAAAGTCCGTGCTGAAACAAGGACGTAAACCACAAAAATTGCATGTGGACCAAGGAAAAGAATTCTACAACACTGAGTTTAAGACTCTGATGGAAGATAATGATATCACTATGTATTCAACATTTAGTAATCTCAAAGCGTCCATATGCGAGCGATTTAATCGTACTCTCAAAGAAAAAATATGGAAGCAGTTCAGTTTACAAGGAACATACAAGTGCATTCCTATCGTCAAGGCTCTGGTGCAGACTTATAATAACACCGCACATCGTACAATCCATATGAAACCCAAAGATGTCACTGCTGATAATGAAAAACATCTTTTACGACATGTTTACGGTAAATTCCAAGTGAATCGCACAAAAGAAATCAAATTCAAGGTTGGAGATAAAGTGCGGAGCAGCAAATATAAGAATGTATTTGAAAAAGGCTATACACCCAACTAGACAACAGAAATATTTACCATCAGTGAAGTTGTCAACACTAATCCTGTAACGTATAAACTTATGGATTATGAAGAGAGACCAATTGAGGGTGGATTCTATCAAAAGGAATTGACTAAAGTGAAATATCCTGATGTGTATCTCGTTGAAAAAATCATCCGAAAACGGGGCAATAAAGCTTCTGTTAAATGGTTGGGTTTTGATAATTCTCACAATAGTTGAATCAATAAAAGTGATCTATGATTCCTTTAAATGAATGTATGTTAGATATTACAATAAAAATCCGTATTTATAAACAATACATATATTTTTTTGTATCATTTTTTGATAACCATACGGTACAGTGTCAGTAGTATTGTAACAGAGTATCCTCTTATCATCATTTCATCTTAATGCTAATTTTTGTTGATGTACAGCCTTAACCTCATGCTTTTAACTTCTAATTAAATACTGAGGTTTCACTAAATTCTCATTATCAAAAAGACAATTTTGATAATCGTCAAACGTGATAGTTTTTAAAGCTGCCCCTTTCACTTCTTTGGCTCGCTTTTTTTCGCCAATTTCCCCATGAATCTGAAACGTATATGATTTAGCTCGAAGACCAATGAATTCACTCATAATTTTTCCATTGCATTCATCTTTTATCAAACCCAATACTTTTTTATTAGCTCTTGGAATACCATATGCATTATTTTCTGGATAATCAGAAGTATCAAGTCGAGAAATATCACGTTTCATGTATTTATAAATATCTGGTACATTAAATTCGTACAAAAGGCTGTCTGTGTCGGTGTATAGTAATTTTGCCCGATCACCAAAAGTATTCTTATTATATTCATAACGAAAATCGTAGATACATGTCTTCGACAGATCGAGGATAGAAAATCCGATATAAATGGGTTTGTTGAAATGAATTTCGTTTCGATTCAATTGGATAATTACTAAATTTTGGCCTTCATCAAATATTATACAGCTATGAAAATTTGGTTGAGCAATAAGAGCTTTAGCTCCATATCTTCTGTCCCATTTTGTCACCAATCTCACATATTCATCAACTTGAAAAAGTTCTTCTTGAACTCATTGTTAGATTTTTTCCGCAGTTCTGTATTTAAATCAATATACAGTTTCAGCCACGCAGCTTGAGCAAATTTCAATACGCGATGAATTTTAGACAATTGCATTCCTAACTTGAGACATTGCTTCAAATTTTTATAATGTATTGTGTAATTTTTTTTTGGTAATAAAGTCATTAACTTCGGAATTTTCTTCTGTGGTGGAATAAAATGTTCTGGACAGAGCGGTAAGTCTTTGTGTAATTCATGGAGCTCTCTGGGATATTCCAGATCAACTTCAAGTATATATCCTATGCGGGAATTATCTGAAATATTAGTGAGATCAATCAAAGTTGGATCTGACCACTCGAATGATCCATACGGAAGGTACTGAGACATAGCTGCACCGTACAGATTGTTTACATCAAAATACATCAAATAATTAACTTCTTTACCAGTATCAAATTTTTTTCTCATATATTAGTTATTAGCACAACCATAACGATTTGAACATTGAGCCACCCCTCGACGAATACCCTTTTCAACGAGCATTTCAATATCCGTCAACAACTCAAGATTTACACCTGTGTATTTAAGCATGGTATCGAAAGCCAATCCAGGTGTTGTGAAGTAGTGGAGAGGGTCAAGTTTGTATACAGAGAGACAACTGCGTCTAAAATTTTGAAAAACATCTGCCAACAATAAGACGTCTGTTTTTAGATATAAATCAGAATATTCGCCCAATGATTTGATATCGAAGGTATTTCACACGTTTTGAGCATGCACATAATCTTCGATTGAAACATCCTCATTATTTAATTTTGAGTAGAATTTCTCTCTTGATGGTAATTGCGCCTCTTTCATTGTATGCCAATTATCTATGTATTCATAGGGAAATACACTCTTTCTGGTTAAAAGATGAAATTTTTCGATATCATCATCACAAAATTGTCAGGTTATGCGTTTATTTGTATCACTCACACATGAAGCTAATTTTACTAAGCTGCTTGCCATAAATCTAAACGAATCAATGAATCGCAAACCGGCTTGGTTACCTTCGACATGTTTTGTAAAAGCGATATATTTTTCTTTATTTAGTGGGAGCAAATGTAATGACCCCGAATATTTAGTAGCTAAAATCTTAATTAAAAAATGAGAATCATAACCAGAAAGATTATGAAATACTACTGGAATAACGCGAGAATTTTCATAGTTAACATTACATTGAGGATGCGTTGGATCGCGATATTTGCCAATGAAATGATCATGATCTCGATGTTTCATTGCATTTTCAGTAAAGGGTTTTTCACAAATATGATAAAAGTGTGCTGTTTCGTATTCTACAATTTGTTTAGACGTAAGACGTTCCATTGGAACATTTATACTCAAACAAGTATCTACCTCATGAGCTATTCGTTGTAATTCACCAGTGAACCAATCGATACAGTCAGGACCACATTTAATCTTGAATTCTGATCGTGTATTATCAAAAGCACAGTGTAAATAAAATGCAACGCTGTATGGGATATGTTTCTGATCGAGAGACTCGCCTTCAATTGATTGGAGAATGCATTCAAGGTCTGCGTATACAACGAATGGTACCATCTCTTTAAATTTGTAGTTCTTGAAATTCAAAGTACTTTTTTCTTTGAGTGGTAGAATCATCTTGCAATGATTGATATTAAAACAGTCAGCTTGATGATCATAGAAAGATTTCCCCTTGGAAAAATGACCCATGCAACGGTCACAAAACGGTCACATGTGATGCTCAAAATTTGAAACTTGTGATCTTAATAATCGCGATAAATTTCGAATACAAGCGAAGTGATAAATAGGCTGCATATCAGAATCTATATGCACGTTATTGCTGTATAAGAGCGAATGAATTGTTGGCCATTGAGACTCCTGTTTGCTCAGGTACACAGGTACGATGTCATCATTTTGTATACCATGAACCTTTATCGATAACTCATTCATACGTTCAAATTTAGAAATATCTTTCAATTTTATTGGGAAATCGCTCCCTGTATAAATAAGTTTTGCTTGCTTGTGTGGTAATGTAGCTGTGGCATAATGAGGATATCAAGTTACTCTATCAGAATTTTTAGTCACAGGATAAAGAGCAGCTATAACCGACCACAGGAAACAGAACTCATCATTATTCTGCAGGTTAATATCTGCTTTTTTTGATGGAATTTTCTTAGGTAATGATATGTAAGTATTCAATCCTGCTACAAGTGGAACATATCTGTTGATATTTATCATGAGATAGATAATCTCTGTGAGACTCCAGCCAGAATCGCGTTCTTCAAAATCCTCTATTCATTAATTTTTCAGTAAGGCATTCGTTAGACCAGTTTTTGATGTTCGTAGTAGGTAAAATAACTTGATTTTTTCTATTGAAGTATTTTGTTTCTTCAATGGTTACACCATCTTTGAGTACTTGAAATTTTGCTGCCAGCACACCGTTCACTTTTAGATTCCCTTCTCTCGTCAGAGCATGTTTCAACTGTGCAACTGTCAAAGTTCTAGCGTCTTTCAAAAAACTTCTGAGATCTTTTTGTCTCAAATTGATAATAGCCCCTGTGCGTATTCTATTATTGAAACCCGATTCATATCTCTCCATACTACTCTCTCTCCTATTTTTGTTTGAGAAGAATTTCCAATTACTCCACCAAATCGTTGCTTCTTCAATCGGAATTTCTCACAACAAGCGTTGATTGATAGAATTACTGCTTGCAACTTTTGTTTTTCACCCACAGAAAGGTCACGTTTTCTCAACAGTTTCCGATAGAGACGAATGTAATGATTGCACCAGCGTATCCAATGATCAGCTTCACAAGCAGATACACTTCGGAGGGCAGTCTCGAAAATTCTAATCACTCTCAAGCATGTTCTCGTATCCATTGTTTTCTTGCTTCGAAGAGATCACTCAGAGAATTGCTAAGTAACACAATTCAATCAGTTGTGAGTTACAAAGCGCTAATATGATTTCATACTGACTAGCAACTAAAATATTCATTCCTAAATTAAGATGACAATCTCATGCTATTGAGGTCACTTTTCCCAGCATGTATTTCTGATGAATTGTTCACCCCCGACTATTGTTGACTTCGAAGCCTCGTAATGAGAAATGAAATGCCTAAGACTGGTCCACATAAGTACGAATCAGCGATCGTCAATCTCGATGATAAAGATGGACATGGTACGCATTGGGTTGCATACAAATAAAACGAAAAAATGAAATCCTCTACTTCGACAGCTTTGGTAATCTTCAACCACCCCAAGATTTAATAAATTATTTCGATGTTGGAAGCATTGTAAAATATAATCATGAACGATATCAAGAGTATGATACAGTGGTATGTGGGCACTTATGTCTCTAATTGCTGGATGGAGAATTGATATAAAATCTGAACACATCGTTTTATAGACATCAGTTGAATGTTAATGATGATGAGTGAATCTTTCACCTTAACACTGTCAGGCACCTCCTCAGTGCTGGCAGCTCATTATTTTCCTCCTATTGAATTATCACCTTTGAAGAGTTATACTCTGGGACTTGCTGAGCTACTAACCTTCAATTCCATCCCCAACATCGACATTGGAAACAATAAATTCTATGTTGGTGAAAATTATTTGGTGGATAAACTTGCTAAATATGGCATATTAATTAGCCTTCAGCCTCACAATAACACTTTGAAAAGTAGTATCAAGGGTAGCCATCCGATAGATTTTCACAAACGAGATTCTATTGGTCGTTTACTGGGATATGCTCCAAAGATTCTTATACCTCACGTCACTCATGAATCCGATTTGCCAGTGATAATTCTCAAGGTCAACTCACTGCGAATTGAATGCAACATCACTACTGGAGTATACATCAATGAGCAAAGAGTACACACTATACATTTTTTTTTTCACAGTCCCACCAGGATATAAGATCATTGAAGTACCATCAAACATCATGTACCTTCCAATCGCTGTACAAGCAATAGATCATCTTCAACTGAAAATTGTCGATCAAGAAGGTCGACTGATGAATTTCAGAGGAGAAGTTCTAACAATAAGATTGCACATAAAAACATTATATGGGTATTGTTTTCAATATCAAGCCGGCAGGCAGTTATAAATTAAGCCATCATTCTTAATCCGAAACAGTCAACGAAAACCGCTCAAGGTGTTAACATCACAGAATATCAAATTCCTAACAAGTTTAGATCTCAAACTTCGAGAAAAAAGACAGTAAGAAGAAAAATTCGTACTATTTTCGGTTTTTGCATCATTAATTGCCATGGAAGAAATCCTAAAAATCCAAATACCCACCATTTTTGATGAATCTATTGCGCACTATGAAATTCACGCGCACCAGCCATTTGCGTCAGCTACTTTCAACAACAATGATGAAATTCGCATCGTTGTTCAACATCAAGATTTATGCTTGTTATCGAGTAAGGGCTCACTGTATATATATGGACGTTTAACTAAACCCAATGGAGAAGATGTTACTCACACGAGATTAGTGAAATGTGCTATTCTTTACTTGCTTGAAGAGGTACATAATGAACTCAATGCCATTGAGATTGACAAAAATAAGAACTCTGGTATGACAACACTTATGAAGAATTTGATATCACAAACTCCAAGTCAAGCGGCTCTGATGGAAAATGCTGATTGGATACTCAAAGATGATGAATCTGCGATTGTTGATGATAATAGTTATTGCTGTTATGCAGCTGAGACATTCAAACTCACTCTCGATAGGATAGAGTGGATGATTCCCTATATCAAAGTAGTTGATTCTAAGAAAATCAATTTGTTGAAATACATATCTAAGGATGCGCCTATTCCGATCAGTTTTCGAGCTTGGGTATTATATGAATACCCACTTTTACCAGCTACCTCTAAACATGTCTAGGAGGTGAAATGTTCAACACAACTGGAGAAAACTCGATATGTCATCGTGGGATTTCAAACTAACCGTAAAAATTAAGCTAATAAAAATGCTAGTCTTTTTAATCATTACAATATTGGTGATATTAAGTTATTTCTCAATTCACAAAGTTAGCCCTATGGTAATTTGAATCTTGATATCCCTGACAATAAATATGTATTGCTTTATGATATGTACCCTAGTGTCCAGAATTCTTACTATGGGAAATAGGCTGAGCCGCTTTTAAGTCGAGCCGATTTTCTAACATATGCCCCACTCATCGTTATTGATTGTTCAAAGCAGAATGAATATCTCAAATGTGGACTGGTAGATATTCGCCTTGAGTTCGAATCAGCTAATAATTTTCCGGCACAAACGGCAGCCTATTGTTAAATTCTGCACGATCGTATATTTGAGTACAAACTAATTGGTGGAGGTGTGAAAAAATTAATTCAGACATGTACAATAATTATTGATAGCAATTTGTTTATTGTATAATATAAAAATTATCGATGAAGAACAATAAAATATTTATCTGTATGATTATTTCTAGAGAATTAAGAGAATCTTTTTTTTGTTTCTTGAACTTTCTCCATTGACGTAGTTGATGCAACTGGCGGTGTCGTCTTTGTCCATTTCTTCTTTCTAATTCTCTTAGAATTCTTTAATGCCTAAAGGAGGTTAGGCGGTGTATGGGGTGAATTTGAGAGTGAATTTCTGTGGTTCCCGGTAGCTTAGTCGGTAAGAGTGCCCGGCGCGTATCTGGGAGACCCGGGTTCGATTCCCGGCTGGGTGAAGCGGAAATTTTTTCTCTCTAAATTCTAATTCTCTTAGAATTTTTTTTTGTTTTTTTTTCTTCTTCCTCGCCTATGCTCATCACGAGTCCGTTTCTCGGTAGAAGAGAGTTTATCACTCTCGCTGATATGTGATGAAGTATTAGGTACTGCTTCATTTTCTTCTTGATTTGAGTAATTGATATCGACCCTTTCTTCAACTCCCAGTTGTCTATGACGGTGAACAATTTTGAAATTTCCTTGCAAATCGAGAAAATCTTGGAGGAAGTCCCATGCCATTTGTGGTGGGTAATCACCATAATAATTAATGATGATTTAATCATATTGAGAAACATAAGGTGGAATGGTACATAACAATTCAACTTCGTCTGGGCTCGTGCTCGAAGGAACGTCGAGAACATGAAAATGTGGTTGCCGAAGAACTGTACACCGTTTCTGAATCGAGCTCTGAAGATGTATTATCACCTGAACAGTCTCAAGACCATGGCTGCTGAGGATATTGCATTCTTCTCGAAAGAGTTTCTTCTCATGGTCGCATTCACAGATACCGAGATTTGGGAGAAATTACCTGAAGAAAGGCGCACTGATAAAGACATAGCTGATTGTCGCAGATGTCGACGACACGACCCACCATTACTCGATGATAATACTGATGAGAACACGAAATTATTGAATGAATTCCCTCATTGTTTCTTTGCAATGAAAAAAAATTGTTACCTATGTAAAGTGATGAAAAAAGTTCAAAAGTGAATAAATGTGTCATAAGGATTCGAAAAAATTAATTACTCCTTTTTTGAATGCCACATTTTTCCTTCGTGCCTTGATGCATTATTTTCAGAAGAGGGGGACGAGTTCATTGACAGTACCTCGATTTTTGCCCTCAGATTAAAGAGAATGTATCAAATTGACTCATCGCATTAATAAGGCAGTAGAGTGACACATATAACTCTGTCCTCTTTAAGAATAAATGATTTCATATGCATTCCTGTCCCCCCACACCCCTCGTCAGGCGCTCAGTAATCACAACGATGCATCAGCCCCTATTCGCTCACCATCGAATTTTCTAAATGTTTTCCACCCCACGCCTAACCGCCCGCCAACCTGTTCTGCGCCACCCCTTCTTCACTTCCCCTAACCGAACCTTCCAGAACATTCTACCACCCCCTTCCCCCGGCGATCCGCTCTACAACTCCTCGCCAAAACTTCTAGAACTTTCTACTACCGACCCGTTCTGCCTCATGATGACTCATTTCTCAAGGTCAAAGTTAGCCAAAACCGCTATAGTTACACTACTTTCAACTTTAGGGATGAGTCTAGGCTTTCTTTAGGCTCTTGGGGCAAAGCCGATAGTTCTTTTTCAACTTTAGGGATGAGTCGAGGTTTCCTTTAGGGTCTCGGGGCAAAACCGAGAGTTATTTTGAAACTTCCGGGATGAGTCTAGGCTTTCTTTAGGGTGTTGGGGCAAAACAGAGAGTTATTTTGTAACTGTAGGGATGAGTCTATGTTTTCTCTAAGGTCTTGGGGACAAAACCGAGAGTTAATTTTCAACTTTAGGGATGAGTCTATGCTTTCTTTAGGGTCATTGGGAGGAAACGAGAGTTATTTTTCAACTTTAGGGATTATTCTATGTTATCTCTGAGGTATTGGGGCAAAAACTCTCGGTTTTGCCCCAAAACCATAAAGAAAGCCTACACGCATCCCTAAAGTTGAAAAACGACTCTCGCTTTTCACTCAAAATCCTAAAGAAAGCCTAAGCCCATCCCTAAAGGTAAAAAATAACTCTCGGTTTTCTCCCAAGACCTCAGAGAAAACAGCGACTCATCCCTAACGTTAAAAAAAAACTATCGGTTTTGCTGCAATACCTCAAAGATAACATAGAATAATCCCTAAAGTTGAGAAATAACTCGGTTTTGCCCTCAAGTTTTGATCCTATAGAAAACCTAGACTCTGTGAACTTTTCCTTAATTTATATTAATTATAGGTCCTGAAATGAGGATTTGGGCAATTAAAGAAAAGGGACAAATAAGGGATATTCTGAGGAAATCAACTTAACTACAAAGGAAATCGTCAAGAGACGTTAATAAGGCCTTTTCGTGAGATCTAGGGTAGTGGGGGAGGCAGGCAACTTTTGTACACGTCAACGGGGGCGATTCTAATGTTTATAAAAATGGGGAGAATCTAGTCGTGTCTAGGGGAATTATGAACTCTCAGAATAATATAATGTGAAAAAAAATCAAAGGGGAGAAATGGAAAAGTAAGTGTGGCGCACCGTTGGGGGGATAGAATAGGAAAATACTCGGCGGCAAGGGGGAAATGAGGGGAATAACTCGTACTCACGTCGACGTCTAACTGCAATCCGCACGTCCAGATGAATCCGCCAAATGACAGGGCCTTCGTTCCACCTCTCAAAATTCAGGGCACAAGATCTAGAGCTGGGATGAGCTCGTATGGACCACCGAAAATCCTCTTTTCTACCAATATCACAATGAATGAAATTCCGGTGTATTTTTCTCCGTTCACTATTTCCACGATCATTGTCCAGGGATGTATCAATGGTGAATCTCGAGGGCGGTACATATCAAAGGCTAGTATCTGGGGCGTTTCTAGGGGGGCACCGGCTCCTGTAGTCGATCTAGGTGGGCCGGAACTGATGACTTTCTTCGGTGGCTGTTCGTCGTTGATTCCAGTGGCCAGGGCAAGGGGTTAACGAGGGGAAAAGGTATCCAACGATGGCGGGATTTACGTATTAGTGGGCTGAGTGTGTGTGGGAAAAATGTAATATAAAAATAATAAAAATAAATAATTGTGCCTCGTCACAACTCATACATAAAGTTGAAAAATGATACACGGTTTTGCCCCCAAGACACTGGAGAAAACCTAGACTCAACCCTAAAGTTAAAAAATAACTCTCGGTTTGCCCGAAAGACCCTAAAGAAAACCTAGACTCATCACTACAGTTGAAAAAGAACTCTCAGTTTTGCTCCAAGACCCTAAATAAAGCCTAGACTCATCCCGAAAGTTACAAAATAACTCTCGGTTTTGCCCCAAAGACCCTAAAGAAAACCTAGACTCATTACTACAGTTGAATACGACCTCTCGGTTTTGCCTCAAGACCCTAAACAAAGCCTAGACTGATCACGAAAGTTACAAAATAACTCTCGGTTTTACCCCAAGACCCTAAAGAAATTCTAGGCTCATCCCTAAAGTTAAAAAAAACCCTCGGTTATCCCCCAATACCCTAAAGAAAGCCTAGTCCCATCCCTAAAGTTAAATAACAACTCTCGGTTTTGCCCCAAGACCCTAAAGAAAGCCTAGACCCATCCGTAAAGTTGAAAAATAACTCTCGGTTTTGCCGCAATACCTCAGAGATAACATAGAATAATCCCTAAAGTTAAAAATAACTCTCGGTTTTCCCCAATACTTCAGAGATAACATAGAATAATCCCTAAAGTTGAAAAATAACTCTCGGTTTTGCCCCCCCAGACCCTAAAGAAAACCTAGACTCATGGCTAAAGTTGACAAATAACTCTCGGTTTTACCCTCAAGACCCTAAACAAAACCTAGACTCATTCCTAAAGTTGAAAAAGAACTCTCGATTTTGCCCCAAGACCCTAAAGAATGCCTAGACTCATCCCGAAAGTTACAAAATAACTCTCGGTTTTACCGCAAGACCCTAAAGAAATTCTAGACTCATCCCTAAAGTTGAAAAAGAACTCTCGGTTTTCCCCCAGGACCCTAAAGAAAGCCTAGTCCCATTCCTAAAGTTAAAAAATAATTCTCGGTTTTGCCCCAAGACCCTAAAGAAAGCCTAGACTCATCTCTAAAGTTGAAAAAGAACTCTCGGTTTTCCCCCAAGACTCTAAAGAAAGCCTAGACTCATCCCTAAAGTTGACAAATAACTCTCGGTTTTGCCCTCAAGATCCTAAACAAACCTAGACTCATTCCTAAACTTGAAAAAGAACTCTCGCTTTTGCCCCAAGACCCTAAAGAAAGCCTAGACTCATACCGAAAGTTACAAAATAACCCTCGGTTTTACTCCAAGACCCTAAACAAAGCCTAGACTCATCCCTAAAATTGAAAAATAACTACAGGTTTTGCCCCCAAAACCCTAAAGACAACCGAGACTCATCCCTAAATTTGAAAAAGAACTCTCGGTTTTTCCCCCAAGAGCCTAAAGAAAACCTAGACTTATGCCTAAAGTTAAAAAATAACTCTCGCGGTTGTCCCCAACACCTCAGAGAAAATATAGACTCGCCCCTAAAGTTAAAATATAACTCTCGGTTTTGACCCAGTACTTCAGATATAATATAGAATAATCCTTAGAGTTGAAAAATAATTCTCGGTTTTGCCCCAATACCTCAGAGATAACACAGAATAATCCCTAAAACTAAAAAATAACACTCGGTTTTGCCCCCAAGACCCTAAAGAAAGCCTAGACTCATCCCTAAAGTTGATAAAGACCTCTCGGTTACAAAATAACTCTCGGTCTTGCCTCGAGACCGTAAAGAAAGCCTAGACCCATCCCTAAATTTAAAAAATAACTCTCGGTTTTGTCCCCATGACCTCAGAGAAAAAATAGACTCATCCCTAACGTTAAAAAATAACTCTCGGTTTTGTCCCAATATCTCAGAGATAATATAGAATAATCCTTAAAGTTAAAAAATAACTCTCGGTTTTGCCCCCAAGAGTATAAAGAAAACCTAGACTCATCCCTAAAGTTAAAAAAGAACTCTCGGTTTTCCCCCGAAACCCTAAAGAAAGCTTAGACAGATCCCTAAAGTGAAAAGATAACTCTCGGTTTTGTTCCCAAGAGCTCAGAGAAAACATAGACTCGTCCCTAAAGTTGAAAAAGATCTCTCGGTTTTCACCCAAGACCCTAAAGAAATCCAAGACTCATCCCGAAAGTTACAAAATAACTCTCGGTCTTGCCCCAAGATCCTAAAGAAAGCCTAGCCTCATCCCTAAAATTAAAAAAGAACTCTCGGTTTTCCCCCGAGACCATAAAAAAGCCTAGACCCATCCCTAAAGTTAAAAAATAACTCTCGGTTTTGTTCCCAAGAGCTCAGAGAAAACATAGACTCACCCCTAAAGTTAAAAAATAACTCTCGGTTTTGCCCCAATACTTCAGATATAACATAGAATAATCCTTAAAGTTAAAAAATAACTCTCGGTTTTCCCCCAAGATGCTAAAGAAAGCCTAGTCCCATCCCTAAAGTTAAAAAATAACTCGGTATGACCCCAACACCCTAAAGAAAGACTGGACTCATCCTGAAAGTTACAAAATAAACCCTCGGTTTTACCCCAAGACCCTAAACAAAGCCTAGACTCATCCCTAAAATTGACAAATAACTCTAGGTTTTGCCCCCAAGACCCTAAAGACAACCGAGACTCATCTCTAAAGTTGAAAAAGAACTCTCGGTTTTTCCCCCAAGAGCCTAAAGAAAACCTAGACTTATGCCTAAAGTTAAAAAATAACTCTCGCTTTTGTCCCCAAGACCTCAGAGAAAACATAGACTCATCCCTAAAGTTAAAATATAACTCTCGGTTTTGCCCCAATACTTCAGATATAACATAGAATAATCCTTAGAGTTGAAAAATAACTCTCGGTTTTGCTCCAATACCTCAGAAATAACACAGAATAATCCCTAAAACTAAAAAATAACACTCGGTTTTGCCGCCAAGACCCTAAAGAAAGCCTAGACTCATCCATAAAGCTAAAAAATAACTCTCGGTTATGTCCCCAAGACCTCGGAGAATACATAGACTCATCCCTAAAGTTAAAAAATAACTCTCGGTTTTGTCCCAATACCTCAGAGATAACAGAATAATCCTTAAAGTTAAATAACAACTCTCGGTTTTGCCCCAAGACCCTAAAGAAAGCCTAGACTCATCCCAAAAGTTACAAAATAACTCTCGGTTTTGCCCCAAGACCCTAAAGAAAGCCTACCCTCATCCCTAAAGTTAAAAAAGAACTCTCGGTTTTCCCTCGAGACCCTAAAGAAAGCTTAGACAGATCCTTAAAGTAAAAAAATAACTCTCGGTTTTGTTCCCAAGAGCTCAGAGAAAATATAGACTCACCCCTAAAGTTAAAAAATAACTCTCGGTTTTGCCCCAATATTTCAGATATAATATAGAATAATCCTTAAAGTTGAAAAATAACGCTCAGTTTTCCCCCAAGATCCTAAAGAAAGCCTAGACTCATCCCTAAAGTTGAAAAATAACTCTAGGCTTTGTCCCCAAGACCCTGAAGAAAGCCTAGACCTATCCCTAAAGTTAAAAAACAGCTCTCGTTTTTGCCCGCAATACCTCAGACAAAACGTAGAAAAACGACGTAAGGAAATATTGTCAAACGGAAAAATTGTCTAATGAGAATGCGAAAGGGTCGCCATCCGGTCGTGACGCCACGGAATATGGTTTTTGGGGTAAAGAAGAGTTTTCAAGTTAGAATTGTATTGGGGACGCTACATAAAAATGAGAGACCTCGTGAGCCCTTGCGCAACTAAAAAACAAGGCGGATTTGAAGGCTCTGACTGCGCGGTGACTTGAAAACCGTAATTACCTGCTCCAAAATTTTATGGAAAATTAAGTTGATAAAACACTTGTTTTCATACATAATGAGTACATGTGAACCTGATTTGGACTTATTGATGTCATGCCACAACGAATCAAATTTTTTCGAGGTTAATACTCTCTGACCTTTGATATTTCTCGACTTCTCGTTATTTTTTACGAATTTAAAAATTTCCTCCAATATTAACGTAAGCATTGTGATAATATTTATTATGCAATTAATAATGCCAAAAAATCTGCGGAAAGCAACTGAAAACAACTGTTAGCACTGAGAGTTGTTGGCCCGGCTCTAGCGACCGTCCAAGTTTCTTCTTCTCCTTCTTTCTTATGGCTCCAGCTGCATTGGCTATTCGGCCGTTATCCGTCTACTGGACGTTTCAAGAGTTAGGAAATAGATTTTGTTGGTAGGGTAGATATATCTGCGTTACCATGGGCCGTCTTACTCTTTTAACTGTACCCCATTCGGGCTAGGACTACAAGGGAAACCATGGAAAACCTCAGTCGTACAGCCGGCCGATTGTGCAGAGCTCTAATGTGCCCTTCTGTCACACTGACTAGAGGGGCACATTAGGCCACCACACCGTGCCTATCTTCCGAAATTTTTGGGCGAGGATGTTCCTCCGCTCAAGTTTGAATGTGAAAACTCGTAATCCACCAGCTTCTCAGGGCGTCACGAGCGCCGCCATCGGTAATTAGCGGACCCAATAGATAAATTCCAAATAATATTTAGTTTAAAATAATCATTTAGGGAGATATCTCAAGCACCTTGAAATATACGATATCATCGGGGCAAAATGGATATTTTCTGACCTCATTCGATTTCTTCGGGATAAAATGGGTCTTTTCTGAACTCCTACGATTCCATGGGGGCAAAATGGGTATTCTGTGAATTTTTACGCTTTCATTGGGGTAAAATGGGTATTTACTGACCTCATACGATTTCATGGGGGCAAAATGGGTATTCTGTGAACTTTTACGATTTCATTGGGGTAAAATGGGTATTTTCTGACCTCATTCGATTTCTTAGGGGTGAAATGGGTCTTTTCTGTACTCCTACGTTTTCATGGGAGTAAAATGGGTATTTACTGACCACATACGATTTCATTGGGGCAAAATGGGTTTTTCTAATACTCATACGATTCTATTGGGGCAAAATGGGTTTTTCGTGAACTCATACAGTTTCTTAGGGGCTAAATGAGTATTTTCTGACCTCATACGATTTCATGCGGGCAAAATGGGTATTCTGTGAACTTTTACGATTTCATTGGAGTAAAATGGGTATTTACTGACCTCGTACGATTTCATGGAGGCAAAATGGGTTTTTCGGGAACTCATACGATTTCTTAAGGGCTGAATAGGTATTTTTTACCTTATACGATTTGCTAGGGGTAAAATGGGTCTTTTCTGTACTCTTACAATTTCATGGGGGCAAAATGGGTTTTTCTCGTACTCCTACGATTTCATTGGGGCAAAATGGGTATTTTCTGACCTCATACGATTTCATTGGGGTAAAATGGGTATTTACTGACCCCATACGATTGAATTGGGGCAAAATGAGTTTTTCGTGAACTCATATGATTTTAAGGGGGCAAAATGAGTATTCTGTGAACTTTCACGATTTCATTGGGACAAAATGGGTATTCTGTGAACTTTTACGATTTCATGTGGCCAAAATGGGTATTTTCTGACCTCATTCGATTTCATGGGGGCAAAATGAATATTCTGTGAAATTTTACGATTTCATTGCGGCAAAATGGGTATTCTTTGAACTTTTACGATTTCATGGTTTTTATGGATTCTTCGTGAACTCATATGATTTCATTGGAACAAAATGGGTATTTGCTGACCTCATTCGATTTCATGGGGGCAAAATGAATATTCTGTGAAATTTTACGATTTCATTGCGGCAAAATGGGTATTCTTTGAACTTTTACGATTTCATGGTTTTTATGGATTCTTCGTGAACTCATATGATTTCATTGGAACAAAATGGGTATTTGCTGACCTCATTCGATTTCGTAGGGGTAAAATGGGTATTTCCTGTACTCCTAAGATTTTATGGGGACAAAATGGGTGTTTTGTGTACTCCTACGATTTCATGGTGGTAAAATGGGTTTTTCGTGAAGTCATATTATTTCATAGGAGTAGAATGGGTGTTTTGTGTACTTCTACGATTCCATATCGACAAGATGGGTATTCTGTGAACTTGATAAAAGTTAATAAAACTTAATGAAACTCATCACTACATACATAGATTAGATATCACATGCATATCATCACGATTTGGACCACGGCTATCTTCAAAACTACACCGTGTAGAGATGTGGTAACTTCATCCCTATACTGTATACTGATCCATTGCAACTGTGATTCATTGAGGAAATAACGGATTTAGGGGATATATCCTACCATACAGGTAAGTCTTTTATATTTTTCTTTTAATAATATCATTATGAATCTTTTTCGTAATTTTCGTCTAGGTCACAATGCTTCTGTGTATTAATTATTCATTTTTTTCCAAGTCGACAATTATTATCGAAATTATTATATTCTGTTATTATTATATTCTGTTATTATTATATGAATAATTTTAATAGAAAAACCAGGGAATGGTGTCGTTATTTTGGCGGTTCTACGAAGATGTTCCTCCATATTTCCACGCTTTTCCGCGGAATCATTCCTTTCTATTTCCTACAAATAGAAACTAATACCTCGTATAAAAAATACCGGAGGGAATAGCAAATATTTACGTTTCAATTTATTCTGAGCTATTTCAGCATAACTTAGAGGTACCTTTATTGGAACCATTTGCACATATTTTGTAAATGCTTCACAAATTACAGGCAAAAGGTTGTATAACATTTCCTGAAGGAATTGCAAATTTCAACTTTTTAGATGATTTTCAGACATCTCAACCTATCTTTCGGATACAATTTCTTCAAAACTTTTTACGGAGAACTTCTGAACATTTTGAAAATTTTTTGAAAAAGTAATTTATTAATCTTATAAAAATTTTCTTTACGGATTGTGTATAAAATCCTATAGAATTTACGTACATGATGATCGGATATTTGTATAGGAATATTTTCTATACGATTTATTTCTATACATAAATTTTGACGTATTTTTTTGTTTTCGTATAAAAGATAGGTAAACGCTCTAGAGAAAAACGTAGAGAAATGGTGCATCTCCATATGAAATGTTTATATACATGAGGCAGTGTGGCGTATAGGATCAAACCTATAGAAATCGTATAGAAATAATGTGTATTCAAAATATCCGTATCAAAATATCCGAATATCATATGCGAAAATCCTATATAAATTCTATACGCAATCCATTTTACCCCCATGAAATCGTATGAGTTCACAAAAAACCCATTTTGCGCCAATGAAATCGTAAAAGTTCACAGACTTCCCATTTTGCCCCCATGAAATCGTATGAGGTCAGAAAATACCCATTTAGCCCCTAAGAAACCTTATGGGTTCACGAAAAACCCATTTTGCCCCAATGAAATCGTATGTGGTCAGTAAATACCCATTTTGCCCCCATGAAATCGTATGAGGTCAGAAAATACCCATTTAGCCCCTAAGAAACCTTATGGGTTCACGAAAAACCCATTTTGCCCCAATGAAATCGTATGTGGTCAGTAAATACCCATTTTGCCCCCATGAAATCGTAGGAGAACAGAAAAGATCCATTTTACCCCTAAGAAATCGTATGAGTTCGCGAAAAACCTATTTTGCCCCCATGAAATCGTATGAAGTCAGTAAATACCCATTTGACTCCAATGAAATCGTAAAAGTTCACAGAATACCCATTTTGCCCCAATGAAATTGTAAAAGTTCGTAGAATACCTATCTTACCCANAAATTTTTTGAAAAAGTAATTTATTAATCTTATAAAAATTTTCTTTACGGATTGTGTATAAAATCCTATAGAATTTACGTACATGATGATCGGATATTTGTATAGGAATATTTTCTATACGATTTATTTCTATACATAAATTTTGACGTATTTTTTTGTTTTCGTATAAAAGATAGGTAAACGCTCTAGAGAAAAACGTAGAGAAATGGTGCATCTCCATATGAAATGTTTATATACATGAGGCAGTGTGGCGTATAGGATCAAACCTATAGAAATCGTATAGAAATAATGTGTATTCAAAATATCCGTATCAAAATATCCGAATATCATATGCGAAAATCCTATATAAATTCTATACGCAATCCATTTTACCCCCATGAAATCGTATGAGTTCACAAAAAACCCATTTTGCGCCAATGAAATCGTAAAAGTTCACAGACTTCCCATTTTGCCCCCATGAAATCGTATGAGGTCAGAAAATACCCATTTAGCCCCTAAGAAACCTTATGGGTTCACGAAAAACCCATTTTGCCCCAATGAAATCGTATGTGGTCAGTAAATACCCATTTTGCCCCCATGAAATCGTAGGAGAACAGAAAAGATCCATTTTACCCCTAAGAAATCGTATGAGTTCGCGAAAAACCTATTTTGCCCCCATGAAATCGTATGAAGTCAGTAAATACCCATTTGACTCCAATGAAATCGTAAAAGTTCACAGAATACCCATTTTGCCCCAATGAAATTGTAAAAGTTCGTAGAATACCTATCTTACCCAAATGAAATCGTATGTGGTCAGTAAATACCCATTTTATCCCCATGAAATCGTAGGAGTACACGGATAACCCATTTTGCCCCCATGTAATCGTAGGAGTACAAAAAAGACCCATTATCGCTAAAAAATCGAATGAGGTCAGAAAATATCCATTTTACCTCTATGATATCGTATAATTCAATGTGCTTGAGATATCTCCCTAACTGATTATTTTAAACTAAATATTAGTTTGAATTTATCTATACAATTCTAACTTTAAAACTCTTCTTTACCCCAAAAACCATACTCCGTGGCGTCACTACCGGATGGCGCCCCCTTCGCTTTCTCATTTGAAAATTTTTCAGTTTGACAATTTTTCCTTACGTCAGAAAAACTCTAGGTTACGAGCTCATTCCAATTCTAGTGGATCCCGATACATACTCTGGTTTACGGGAAAAACCTAGAATCCCAACTCTCGGGTTGGTCGTCAGGGTATTCCTTTTTTGTAATACTAATAATTTTTAATCGATTTTTGACATTCAAAAATGTGATTCGTGATAGAAAACAGAATAACCCTTCAAATCAAACTAATCCAAATGCGTTTCCGTTGTTCTACTTTATTAATTTTTTCATATTATCACCGATGAAGATGTGCAGGAATTTATGTGCCGAGCGCGCTTTATAATGTTAGACATCCATCATCAATTATACTAAAGGTGAAAACCATTTCTCGAAATGCGAGGTATCGTTTTTTTTAATCGAAAATAGAAATATCGATTGTCAATGCCAACAACTGTCGAGTATCGATTAGAAAAAAATGACAGTTTTTGTTGATGAAAATTGAGCCATTGATTGATGAGGTTAATTTTTGTGATAAATAAATAAATCAATCAACAGATAAACCACAGATAAAAAAGTGTAAAAATAGTTGAAGTGCCAAAACAGTGCTCATAAAAACAAGGAGATCAGGATCATTCCAAGAGATTTACAACCCAGGTGGAAAAAACTCCTTAAATCCTATTGGAAGAAAAAAGGGTAATTGGAAATAATGACGTTATTGCCGTTGACCCATTATGTCCGATTCAATAGGAAAAATCCAATAGGAAAACCTAGCGAATTACCTAGAAAATTCGATTGGGATTCTGGAGAAAGAAATTCAAAATCTATTGACTTTTCCGTATGAAATATGTAATAGAGATAGCGTAAAAAACTAATAGAAATTTCCAATAGAAATTCAATAGAAATCCCATAGAAATCCGATAGATTTTCTCCAGAATCCCAATTGGGGGCGCTTAATAACAAGACGCCCTCTATGAATGGCTGCGTTAAGGGTGCACATCTACGATACACAAGCAAATGGGGGCTTGTATGAGCGCGTGTGTGTATACCTCTTTGACGGCCATATTGGCAAAAAACAGCGCCCTCAACGATATTTCCTGTTCCCAATAGAATTTTCTAGAGAATTCGCTAGGTTTTCCTATTGGATTTTTCCATACGTGTCAGCATTGCGCTATCAACCTGAATCGGAAATAATGGGTCAACGCGCAATAACGTCATTATATCCAATTACCCTTTTTTCTTCCAATTGGATTTAAGGAGTTTTTTCCACCAGGGAATTGACCATTCGTAACGATAGAGAGACGAGTTCTCTTTGGAGGTGAGATTGCACAGGGTGAAGTACTTTCCAACATCCAGGCCGTTTTTCTGCTCAAAAAGACCGAGAAAACTAGTTTTTGAATCCATCTAACATTGAAAGAATTTTTGTTGTTGTGTATCTTCTTCTTAGTTATACATATTGGTACTTCAGTGTATAGATAATCGTCATCTTAAGAGGCCGAAAATCAAAGCACCAAGTGAGTAGAAATTTTCCTATAATAATTCCTGATGAAGGAAACGCAGAGTTAACCCAAATAAGAAGAGAGAAACTCTGGAAAATTACCATGGAGCCAGATTCAAGGTTAACTCATCTGAGTTAAATTCATCAGGAATACCCAAAATGATAATCACGATTTTTTTCTAATTTTTTTTTTCTCAATTCCAGATTGCTACTGCTCGTCCTTCGTGATGTATGTAAGAATAGCTTTTAAAATGTAAATTTCTAAAAACGCGCCTTAACCCAAACGGATATTACGTATGAGTCTATCATATAGAGATCCTCGCTTCCGTATCGTAACGTCGTTTGTAAATATTAATTTGATAATCCACTAATTAAATGGGTATTATAAGACATCACGAGGGAATATGAGCAGTACGGAGCAGCACCAATTCTGGTGGAAATAGTTCATTTAATCGGTCCGGTTTTTCAATCCTTCCTTCGATTACGCGGGATAGTACTGAATTAATAGTAAGTTACGAACTGTTATATACAAAATCTCTAAAATTTAAAATCTCTTCTATTAAATTTTATTTAATGTTCGCTAGACGTATCGAGTCGCCGTGTCTCTTGGACGTCCGCGCGCTGACCTCGAGCGTCAGCAACTTTCGGCGCGCGTGACGACTTCGAGCGTCAAAGGAGACTCCAAGGGCACGGTGACTAATCTATACTCGCCATATCATATGTGACGAAATTCCAGGCGAATTCGTCATCTGCGGAACTCCAGGGTATTTATGTATAGAAAGAGAGAGAGAGAGAGAGAGAGAGAGAGAGAGTAAGATTTTATAAACCGTTACCTTTTTGTCGTGATATAAAATCTATACGGAGAATTAGAGCTACCTGCTACCTTAACTCTACTTCAGAGC